>NC_079153.1:2722683-3026745 GCF_947563725.1 Argiope bruennichi | reverse complement strand
AAGAGATTTCAAATGCATACTCAATTCTTTTTATGATGGCATGAAGATAAACTCAAAATTTTCTACATTGTATTAGTATAAAAAATGGGAGAGAGAAACAAGAAAATCTAGATATTCGTAATATAAAAATGTGAGAGAGAAGCAAGAAAATCTTTTGTATATGGTTGATCATTTTAGGAACAATTCGAATAACGAATATCTTTTCTGCTAACGAATATCTTCTGTGATAGGATATTGGGTTCATGAATCCACACACTGAGCTTTAAATCTCAAAATAAAATATTCTTTTCCTGGGAAGTTGTTGTTAGCCTAATACTTTTGTTTCATTCCGGAAGTGTCACGGCCAGATGTCTCTCTCTCTTTTCTTGTTTTGTTCTGCACCTAAAATTAGCGCTTAGATATTCTTGCTTGATCCAACATCTAATCTCCGAGAGTGCTAGTGTTGATTACATCTTTATTGCTTCATCTTGCAGCACATAGCCATAATTTTGCCATTAGGAGTACGGGAAGATATATTTTTTTTCTCTGACCACCATCCAAGGATTGAAGGGAAAGTTCTTTTTGGCTTAGTTGAAAAAAAAAAAAGAAAGTTCGAACCATTAGTAAACAAGATTCTTGTATAAAAAGTTCATCTTTTCCAATCTGTAGGACTAGATTCTTCCTCTCAACAATATTTTTAGTAAGCAAATTTAGATCCAAAAATGAAAACTAATTCCACGAAAGGATTTTTAGGAAGTAATAGTATAGCGGTGATTAAGTATGTATTTTGCTTCAAAGATTAATTTGCGACAATATATCCGGCGCAGTTTTCTCCTGTTTGGTTGCTAATGGACTAAGCAATTTCAGGCGACATGAGGATTAAAGCTTTTAACCTCACCACGCACTTAAAGCGCGCGCTTCTACGCTTAATATGCGCATTGCTACTAGCGTCCAGAGTTAAGAACGTTCATTTGTGCGTGTTATTAAATAAAGTAATTAAATAAACTGTAAAATTAACTGTAATTAAATAAAGATTTTTTAAAAATGTTTTTAGAAGCAAAAATGCAACTCGATAATTAAATTGGCATCAATAAAATGATTTTTTTATTTATAAACTGATGCAATAATCGCTTTCCGCAAATAACATTTTTGACAGCAAGTTATGGTATTATTCTTATGTGACATACTTCAGAAAACCAAATGATTTTTTTCATATAAATTAAAATCAAATATTTATGCCTTTATTTGGAATTAGAGGAAGTCATTCCTATTTATTTCGTGTGTTAGAACCAAATTAAAATCGGGATTCCACGAAGAATATGCTCTTCAGTTTAAGTACTTTAACATCATAAATGTATTTTTCCAAAAATTCGCTCGCAAAAATAACTTTTCCTCTAAATGAAAGTTTCTTTCCAAGAAAGTCCTCGTTACTTGCAGGAAGGAATCGGCTGGTGGGGAGGAATCAACTTGGGAAAATCACCTGTTTTGTCAAAGGGGCTGAAACGCGGTAATGGCTTGCCCGTCTCACCTGCGAGTTGAAGAGATGAGTTGTCGTCAGTAGAAGCGGAAGAGATTTCTGGAGCTAAAATGAGTTAACTTTCTCTTTAACACAACGCATTCTCCGAGATGAATTCTATTTTCCGAAAAACCGAATATTTTAGCCATTTTTTTTTTTCAAATACTTTAGAATTATTTGTTATCGCCGTTTATAATTAATTCTGGGCTTTTAAAAAAAGCACTTAAAATTTAAATTTAAAATATTTAAAACGTTAAAAAGGGGATTAAATTTAAAATTGTTTCATAAAAAAATAATTTTAAATTTATTTTAAAGAAAAGTCATTTCGAATAATAAGGGTTTTATTAAGATGCAGTGTCATTATTCATTACGAAACTAACGAAGTGAACTAGGTTAATTATAATAAAATAATTGTTGTGTCATGTTTTTATTTCACTACAGTCCTTTATATAAAACAAAATATCTAAATAAACTAACAGTTAATTTCTTTTTAATTCATTTATTAAATACATTTCATTTTTAAATTTCCTAGTACATTTTTGGTAGCTTTTCCTACGAGTAATCATCTGAAGTTATTTTTTACAGCTGTGGATGGACGATGGACTTCGTGGTCATCTTGGTCAAGTTGTGGTCCGGATTGCAGACATCACCGCCGACGCTCGTGCACCAATCCCACTCCCTCAAATGGGGGGCGGTACTGCCCCGGCAAAGACGTTTCCACATCCAATTGCACGGGTGGTCTATGCAAATGTAAGAGAGCATTTTGATACGTTTATTATTTTTGTTATGATGTAAGTCAACAATCGACAAAGTTGAATCCTATATTTAATTGTTCATTTTTTATTGTGCTCGAGACGAATATTTATAAACGTACCTGCTGTCTAAATTTAGGAAACGTATTAGACAGAAGCCATTGCATTACGCGGAGAAGCATTTTCTGTCCCAAATTTTTTTCCTACAAGATAGGACCTTTCATATGGGAATGAATCGATTATTGATCGTTAAATTCTTAAAATATTGATACTAAATTTTATACCGTTGAATTATTTTATATCAAATTCCGATCGAAATGAATAAGGTGGTTCCAGACTCACTATATTCTAAATGAGCACCCATTAGAAAACTGAAAAAATGGGATATGCACTCAAACAATAATGGTTACATTGCTGTCTTTCTCTCTGTTTGGCAATTTTCAAAGAGTCATTTTCAGGTGTATCAGAAATACCACTGGTTTCTGCGCAACGTATTTTCACTGACGATCAAGCGACGGGCAATTCGTCGTCCATTCCATTCATATTCATTTCAATGAAATAAGCTGAGAAGGTCAATCGCTGCAACAATTTATTAGTGGAGAAAAACTTGAATGCAAGCATTGTTGAATTTTCTAATCAGAGTTACTCAAATGAAACATTCCTCTTTTGAGGTTAAATTAAACTTTGATCATCATTATTCCTAGATTTCTTATTTATTTCATTTCATACGGAAATGTGCTGAAAATGATAGTTTTCTAGATTTGTTTTGTAGTGGGAGTTCATTCATTCTTTTAATTTGAATTTTTATCGAAGTGTTGTTAACACTTTGAGAAAAGCTCATTTTTTCTGTGCCTGCTGGTGCCGATAAAATATATTTTTGAAAAATATGCTTAAAATATTTTTAAATTGATTAAAATAAAAAAAATATATATGGAAATATAATATATATCATTGAAAATATTTATTTTTTTTGAAATTTCAAATGATGTAAAAAAATTTAAGCTATAAAATTAAGTTATCGTCAAAAAACACTGAAATTTCACTTTTCTTTTTAATTAATTTCATTATGAAAAATCTCTTCTTTTAATTAATTTCATTATCAAAAAAAAAATCTTCGATGTGCACATCACTTTCCAAAGTATGTATGTGTCAAGTCTGGTAGCTCTAGATCAGGCAGTTTAACCTGTAGGAAGGCAACATAAACGTTCATTTTTATTATAAATAAAGTCCGAGATTATTTAAGTACCTCTCGCAAGCAAACATCATCGATGGATCTTTATTCAAGCTTTCAAATATTTTGATATCTACTAACTGTAACCTCTTGGCATCCTGGGAATAGCAGTCTTTGTCGCTATATCCCACACTGTTTACGTTCAAGTACTGTATGTATGTATGTACGCAACTGTGTTATCATAATTAAGAAGTTGTCCATCTATTTTGATTGTTGTAAAGGACTATCTCGCGCAAGCTGAATGATTGTATCTTTAAAATAACTGTTTTGATATAGTTTTTGGAATTTTTGAATTATTTCAAGTCCAGTTCTTTTACACTGGACATTTTTAGTGCTTACGAGATTAAGAGAATGTACTTTTTTTTTCTGTCAATAGAGTTGAAAGTTACTCCTGAACTATAATTATAAATTGAGAGACAGAATTCATTTTTTTAATGTCATTAGATAAATCTTATGAATAACACGGCCCATTAATACTGATCCAAAGCAAAACCTTTCACCATAATCTTCCCGAAAATAGCGGTGGATCTTCCTTCGAAATGTATGGAGGAATGAAATATAACAGAGTAAATTCTCGTTCGGTAAACTATTCGAAAGCTCTCTCTATTTCATTCAGTAATTATCATTGTTCCCAAATTATTCTGCATGATGACGATTTACTTTTTCCTTCGCAAGAACGAAATTGCAGCCAATCGTTCTCCGAGCTTCGAAGTGTGACGGAGCAGCCATCAAAATGGAATCCCTATTTCGCCTTCTCTCTGCAGTCAAAAGCACCGAGCTGGTCCCCATCATCTCATTACAACTATCATTACTCGGAAGATTTCAATCCCGTACGTGACACCATCCTCTGGATTTTAATAAACTGAACTATAAAAAAGGTATAAGGAGACCTATTATTTCGACATGATACTATTGTAGAATTATATTTTGAAAAATTACATCTGGAGAGTAATTTTCTTTTGAAATAACTACTCTGCCACTAAGTTCCAGTCTCTCTTATATATATATATATTTTTTATCATTGTTATTTTGTTATGGAAAGACCGCTGTGGAGTTTCGTTTCAGCCCACTCCTAGTGTTCTGGAGCGTTGCAGTGAGTTATATACGGGAGCAGGGCCCGCGCGATCAAATTTAATTGAGTGGAAAGGATTTTTATAGTTCCGAATTCGGCGCGATTATAAGAGGGCCCTCTCCTCTCGCTCAGTGCCTCGTTTCCGATGTGGAGAAGGGCCATTAAGGGTCCAAGGGGGAGGGGGAAGTTTCATTATTCCTTACGACGATTCCTGGATGTTCTTTTATGACATGTTACAAAAAGAACTCGGGTTGCCATCTTTGGTCTAAAATTTCTCTTTTTTTTTACATATAGAAGATATCTAATCAGAAGCTATGACAGTATTATTGGTGGTGTTTTTTTTTTTTTTTCATTTTATCACTAAGATATTATTTTTAAAGAAATATAATAAATTTCAATTCCATCCACGGAAACTTCAAATGTACGCATGCGGTGAAACATGATATGAATTGCTTATTTAGAACTCTTTGGAATAACAGTATTCTTTTTCTCTTTAAGACTCTGAAGAGAAAACAACAGGCCGCAAGTGAGCTAAATATAATATTACGCATTTACGCATTTCAGAACATAAAAAAATAACTAAAAAAAACCCAAATCATTTGACAAAAAAAAACACTTTTTACTTTAAATTTGTCACTTTTTACTTTAAATTTTTTAAAAATCTAAATGTATTAAAGAAACCGTCATTATTAATACATGTAAGATAAAAAAAAATTTTAGAGTAGTGTTCATGACAATTGCTGTCTTTTATTGCACTTGAATAATCTTTATGATTTGCCATTAATATGCTGCATGATTATTTTTAAACTATTATATTTATACTGTGGACTCTTCTTCCATTTTTCCTTATCATTTCAATGTAAAATGTAACTATCCATATTGATGATTCTTTTTACTTTAAATATTTTTAATTATTTATCTATCCAGTCTATTCAATGATACTGCTTGTAAAAAGAAATTCATTTAGTAATTAAATAAATTTAATTTAGCAGCAAAAGTTTTTAGACTCTCTGCGTACTATTAATGATTTTATCATTTCATAATACGCTGTGTATTTAAGTCTACGCAAATTCATTTTTATCTTAGGTCCATCTCACTTTGGTTTATTATAGAAATTGTAAAATAATTTGTAAAGAATTTCAGATTACAATAGCTTTCTACTAAATTCAGTTTCTGTGCATTTGAAATGTTACGTTATATTTCCATTCATAAATAGTGATTATCCATTTGATTGAGAAGGTTCATTCATGGTATATAATGGAACACAATTTAATATCTTTAGGATTCTTTTAAGTGCCTTTATAGTAGATAAATAAAAAATATTTAGAAAAGTAATTCTGTATTCCGATATTTATGAACTACCGAATCACATTGAACTCGTCCCGAAAAATAATTGATTCTATGGTTTCTCTTCTGGTCTCGAAAATTCAATGGTCTCATTTTAAAAAAATCAACGCTGAAGTATTAGAATAGCTTTATATTTCATTTACGAAATGTGTATATTCTTAATACACCCTCTGAAAAATATCATAAATATGAATGGGATGTATACATTTTCACCAGATATTATTATCTTGATGACGGACAATAAAAGTAATAACATTTCGATTTCGAGTTGCATTTCTTTTAGCCTAACAAATTCAAAACATGATCAAGCTATTAAGTTATATTAACCAAGGTGCCTTTATCAAAATCTTAGATTTCTGTGATGTTATAGTGCATATTATTCCTTTTATATAATCAAATAACTGGTCTCATTCTGAATGAGATAGAAAAGTTTATGAAAGGTAAATCAGCATGATTCATGAACGCATTTCTCTATTCGATTTCAATTCATTTGAATTCGAATCGCGGTAAGAATGATAAGCTAGCAATGAGAAGGACTTTTTTCTAAAGATCCTTTTCGCTGTCTGCTTAGAGTCCTGAATTGCCGCTTCACACTTACATTCTGCGACCCTCGTTGTGAATCCAATAATCAAATCAAACATTTTATCTTCATTGTTTTCTCTGTGTTTCTTTAGATGTGACCTACGTCAACGGCTTGGAGTCTTCATGTCTTGATAAAATGAGAATAATCTTCTAAATTTGACGCAGGAATCCATCCGATTAGTAATAAATTATGTAAATGTATCATGTATAAATGCATCGTGATTTGTATGGATTTCAGTTGAAGTATTCTTATTAGAATTTTACCAAAACAGAATGTGTGTGATTAATAAAAATCGGCATTCATTGCTATCCATGTCATAACTAGGGTAGTCTGTTATATCATTGGTGCGATGGTAAAAATCTAAATCAGAAATTTCAAAATTCTTCTCTCATTTTTCTTTTGATTACATAATTGTCAATGATACTCTAATGATATAAAATATTACAGAAGTAATTATACCATATATGAAAATAACCACAATAATAATAATAATATTTATTTATTTTTTATTTTTATTTATTTATTTTTTTGCAAAAGCATGGGTCAGAAGTTTTATTGATTTTTTCTGTATGAGTACGACCCCAGTTAGAAAGCAGCTTTTACGGAATGAGTCAGCCATTGCCAAAATGGAGTAACAAGAAGCAGAGTCTGCTAACAGCTGAGAGTGGGTGAAGTGTTTCTTATAAATTCAGTTTCTAAATGAGAATATTTCAATACCGAAATGTGGCCCTTCTTAGGTCGAGATCGTCCGGATAGATGATATGCGATATACATAACCATAAAAATGTATAATCGAAATGATATACATGCAAGGGGAGTCAAAAAGAAAAAGAAAAGAAAAATCTAATATTTTTCCTGGTTTATATCATTTGAAATAGGTAGTAAATAATTTTCATAAATAATCTCCTACAGGGAAGCATTTACAATTATAATAACAACACATTTATGGAATTTCATTTGCCTGGTTTTAAATGAAAATATTTTGCTTTGTTTCTAATTCATTTCTCCTTTCACGGTGTTTCTTTAAATAAAATATTTTCATTATTACATTTATGTTCGTTATTATATTTCTTATTTTGCGAGTCCCATGTACAACCATTTTTAGTATTTGTTCTCTGTACATTAAAAAAATAGCTTCCTTTCAAAATGATTATAATCGAACCTCTATTGAGTTGACATTTTATGAAATGATTTGATTCGCAAACAACTCAAGACTAGCACATTCTTATTCACTCATTCTTCGAATCAATCCTGAATCAATTCCAAATTTCATTTCGTGCCACAAAATTTGATAAGAATTTGCAAGTTTAATTATAAGGACTCGTTCCAAATTTTATGTATCTAATTTTTTGCATTTTATGCATGAACATATACAGACAAACATGACTCCAAAAGGGTTTTTTTTTCGGGTCTGGAAGGATTTAAATGTCAATCACGAAATTCATCAAAAGTTGTTTTCCGATTACATTATTTTCCTCATTGTATATTCCGTATGCGAGAGAATAATTTTAATGTACGAACCATACATTTTTAAAAGGAAAAAAAATGCTATTATTTTTGGGGTTAATAGGAAAATAATCTACTAACGATTCAGTGTTTTTACGGGAAAACAACACTAGTTTATGAACGCATCAGAAATAAATTTGAATGAAAGCAATATAATGAAACACCAAAAGTAAAAAGAAATGAAAATATGAAATATATATTTATGGAAAATTTTTTATTATTCAATAATATTTTAGTACATTACTTCAATATTCTGCATTCATCTTTTACCCCAATACTCAAATTTGTTTTTCCGCAAACCATTTTTTCACATTCTTTACAGGTGTTAATGCTCCTGTTTCTTTTACAAAATCGAATTCCTATGTATTATTGTTGTAATATTTGCATGGGTAAAACTAATTTACTAAAAATTTTATTTATTTTACGACCGCGTCAAATGGACGCACATTCGTTGAGATGTGTATACCGCATAGAGAATTTCAATAATTCTAAACTTTGAAGAAAATAGACTTCAATATATATTTACCTCGCACAACGGATAAAAGTGAATAAAATAAAAATGCGAACGGTTTTTGTAATTTTCTTTTGTAATTTTCCTAAATCGAAATGCGTCAGAATGGCATGTCCCGCAAACCTAGTGTTAAGTGTAAATCCTGTGGTGTGCATTCCACAGATTGAAGATTGTTACTTTGGTCCAGTACTTTTGAGCCGTCATGAAATAAATTTAAATTATGTCATTGGATAAAAATAAGCTGAAACTGCAAAGTTTCTAGAGAACTTTTTGTCCAAAATGGCGTCGGTGGACCAACTTAGTGTTTGCCCGAGTCCGTATCTATTGAGAACAACTGCCGACTTCCTTTGGCGGGCGCGCGTCATTTCCGCCCGGCCACGTAACGAAACGCCTTATCCCCATTAGTCCCCAACAGTCATTTTTCCCCCCTATTTCTTTTCCGTCTGAATGACTTCGGAGAAGAAAGTTTTTGGTAAAAGAGGTTATGAAATATCAAAAACATTTTTTTTTTTTTTTTCCTCTTCTCTCGGAAAAAGTAAGAAAATATATGAAATGTAGATTCTAAAGTGAGTACGAAATAGAAAAATACGAGGTCGGGAAAAGTTTCTTCCAGCTCTGGGGAAGTTTTTTGGCGCATTATTTATTTAGCGATTTTATTCTTCCCTCACAGGGAAAAGATTTTTAGAAGAAAGTAACCGTGACTGATGGATATCATATCAGTCTTTTCCAATAGAGGCAATGAATCATGTGTAAGTAAAAATGATGCCAGTTACTCCCGCGGAAACGTATTCGAAAGTAGAGATTTATTGACTGTCGCTTTGTTAATTCGAGCTTTTTCTCTTTTTGTTTTTGAGAAACTTAACTGGCATTTGACTATCGAAGGATGCTTTTTAAAGAGTAGCGTAGAATTCGTGCTGGATTTTGGAAAAAAAAAAGTAATTTGTTCCATCATAAATTATTCATGTATTGGACATGCCGATAAAATGAAATAGGATTAATACTCTATAAATGAAGTGAGGCTTGCATTCTTTTTTTCTTCAAAAGAAGAAAAACAGCAAGCACTTGAAAAGCACTTCAGTTTATAATTGAATAATTTCCCATCATCATTTCAATAATTAAAATATGCATCTTAATGTTTGTTTTTTTGAAAATTTTCCTTGACACAAATGTATTTTAATTATATTCAGAAAAATTTCTTAAACAAGAAATATAGAACCGGGAAAACATGATTTTTGTCATTTATTTTTGATACTCATTAATAGATTATTTTATAGAGATAAATTTCAGTTTTTTGCTGGTCACACAGTCATAATTTTACTTTCGTTTTTCTAAGATTATCATATATATATATATATATACAGGGTGTTGCCGAATTCGACCGACATACTCAGAGGGGTGATAGTAGGCATCAAGAGGATAAAGATTCACCATACAACATGGGGTCCCAAACGACGTTTAGGGGGTGAAAATCGCAAAAATATAGGGAGTCGGAGAATTGTTGGAAACTGTAAAAAATTAATACAAAAATAACAAATGGTGTTTCAAATATGATTTTTTTTAAGTGAAAGCACATTCTTAAAGGCTATTTTTCATGTAAGAAACACGCCGATTTGATGAACCAGGGGGTTGTAAATTATTGAAAACGAAAAGGTAGTTTAGACCCCTTATCTTCAAAAATATTTAAACTTTAAGAAAAATAAAAGTTTGAAAATATGAAGTATTTTATACTCTTTAATTTGATATAAGTCTGTAGTGAGAAAACGGAGGAGGTTTTAAAATATTCAAGAAAAACTAAAATGTTTTCCGGGAAACATCGCTGCAACATCAGCACCGTTGTTTACAGAGGGTGTTGCTAAATTCGAAAGGTAAATTTAGAGAAGTGATAGTTGGCATTAAGGAGATGAAAAATTATCATAAAACATAGGGTCGCAGGAGACGTTTATTCTGTGAAACTCGCAAAAACAGACATTAGAAGAAACAATTATCCTGGCGAAGAGAATGACCCCATAAATGCGAGGATTTGTAACAAGGTAGTCGAGAAGAAAAAGTTTTCTCGTATTTAAATTTGCCATGCTTTCGAGGAATATAAAAGCAGCTAGAATTGCAGAATTTATGGTTCGATGAGTATAAAAGTAGCTTGTATTTATTAAAGAGTAGTTCAGAATTGATAGTCGATAAGTTTCATTCATAAACAACATGTCAAGTTTCACGAATGACGAATATGCGGATATGCATTTTATTTATGGCCGAGTGGATGGTGATGGACGCCTAGCACAAAGAATATACCAAGAGCAATATCCAAGTAGGCGTTGTCCGCATCACAGCACCTTTGCAAATATTGATCGACGGTTGCTGGAGACAGGATCCTTCAAAATAACGAGGTCAAATGCAGCGTATGAACGCAGTGTGCGCACACCTGAAACATAAAACCGAGTTTTGCCGATACCCCATTGACAAGCACGCGATCAGTTGCAGTTGAATTGGGTATTCGGCATGCTTGGTGCCACACAGGAAGATGCACTCTTTCCTGTAAGAATTTTATTCTCAGATTTTATCTCAGACCTGTTGATTGGCCATCACTTCCCCGGACCTTAATCCCTTGGATTTCTTCTTCTGGGTGACATGAAATCTCTTGCTTATCAGACACCTTTGGATACAGTGGAAGGTCTCGTAGCACGGATCATCGTCGCTGCTGGAGAAATCGCAAGAACACTTGATATGTTTGAGCGCGTCCGGCGGTCCTTTAAACGTCGGTGTCGGTTGTGTAGTGACCTTCGCGGCCGCAACATTGAGTAATTTTTATAAAAGTTTCCCATCGTCTCCTCTCATACTACAGTCTTTCTTATATTAAAATGTATGTATGTGTGCTGTATCTGTGTTCCACCAAATAAATTTTCACCATCGTTTGCGACTTTATATTTATTTCTTTGGAAATTCTTATTGCCTTTTTGCCTATTATCACTCCTCAGAATTTTTCGGTAGAATTTTGCAATACCTTCTGTAAACATCGGTGCCGATGTTGCAGCGATGTTTACCGGCAAACATTTTAGTTTTTCTTGAATGTTTTAAAACCTTCCTCAGTTTTTACACTACAGACTTATATCAAATTGAAGAGTATAAAATTCTTCATATTTTCAAGCTTTTATTTTTCTTAAAGTTTAAATATTTTTGAAGATAAGGGTTCTAAACTACTTTTTCGTTTTCTATAATTTATGACGCCTTGATTCATCAAATCGGCATGTTACTTACATGAAAAATAGCCTTTAGAAATGTGCTTTCACATAAAAAAAAAGAATCATATTTAAAATACCATTTATTAATTTTTTACAGTTTTCTACAGTTCTCCGACTCCATATATTTTTGAGATTTTCACCCCCTAAACGTCGTTTGGGACCCCATGTTGTATGGTGATTCTTTATCCTCTTGATGCTTACTATCACCTCTCTGAGTTTGTCGGTCGAATTCGGCAACACCCTGTATATGCACAATACGGTAAACGATTTCAAATTGAATAAAGTACCCATTTAAATCCTTGCAAACGTAAACTAAACTGTTGCTTCATTCGTTTAAGATTTTTGTATGCTTAAAATATTTAAATTGAAAATTTGTTGTTTCTTTAATGAGGTTCCCGTTTCACGTGATAAGATGATTGCACCAAAAACATTCCTCTGGGACTTTTTTTTCCTTCTTTCTTTTTTCGATTAGATCCAAGTTTTTGGCATTTCTTAAAATTATGCTACACTTGCTTTGCTGAAAATAGTTTTAATTTTCAGAAAAATAAGCATTTATTTTAATTAAGGAATTCTATTTTGAAATATCAATTAATTTATAAAAGTAACTGACTCGACAAAGATGTTTATTAAAAATTTTTATTGAATATTTCCTCCATAAACTTGTGAATAAACTTTTGTATTAAAAAAAAAGAATTTGTCAGTCTTCGTTCATTTTTTATTGATATTTACTCTTGGCTAAGTGCATTTTGATAAAAGGGAAAAATCAATTTTATGTGTAACTAAACAAAAACTTTATTATTTACTATGAATTTAATTATTTCTTATTACCGTAACTTTTTTTTTCTTGAATTTAGTTAAAGATAATAAAATATTAAATCCAAAAAAAAAAAAAAAAATTTCTTCCCAATTTTTTCAACTAATAGTTGACAATTGATATCTCATCTTTTACTATGTTCATTTTATGAATGAAAGATGATATATTTTTTTCTTTTTTTAATCAAAAATTTTAGTAATATGTTTGAAATTGCATTCGTATAGTAAAGAATTAAGACTTTTTTAATGATTTAAATTTGTGATTTTTTTTCTATATCTGCTTAATATAATCTTTCTCTAAATTGCTTTTAACAAGCCTATTCTGTGTGAATCAATCCTTTGTTTGGAACTGTTGGAAATACATAAGGAACTCTAACGACCAAAGCACCAGGAGAGAAAATTTAGACGGCAAAAATTTAATTCATTTTGCTTTAAGTGTATAATTAAATTTCATGGAATATCTTGATATTTAATGTTGAAAATCAACTTTCCTATAAATTTTTATTTATTTTTAAATACAGAAAAATTGTATTCTTCTACTCAATTTAGATGTATTTAATTACAGATTGCTTACATTTTTCAGTTAGAGTTATTACTGACTGACTTTATTTTTTACTAAGTTCTGAATCATTTTCAAATTATATAAATGCTACGAGCTTTCTCATTTATATAACTCTCCGATATAAGGTTTCTTTCCCTAGTTTCAGATGTAAAGTAGTCCAGAAAACATGAAATAAATCGTGGATGGAATCGAAATTCAGATCTTTTAAATCGAAATACAGCCATGAGAATATTTTGGATGTCTATGAGATTTGAACCAACTGGTTTTATATAACGTAAACAGATTTTCTAAACTTCATTTTGGAGCGTTCTAAATGTAAAAACGGAAAAGATCCATCTGGGACAAGGAGCCAAAAGTCTGGAGTTTCACGGATAATTCGGGCCATTTTATCATTGATACTGTCTATAGGATAAGATCACACTTAATGGAAATCAACAGTATTCTAAGAAAATAAGACATCGGACTGGGAGTTTCCGTCAAAACGGTGACCGTTGTGCGTGTAATGTGCGCAATGCAAACACACTTCTTGCACTATAAAATTCAAGTGGGCATATAATAATGTTGAACAGAATGAAATTTTGTTAAATTTGTAAAAAGAATGCATAATTACATAATCACTTTTTAAAAATTTAGTTCACTTTTAAGTGATTGCATCAGCTTTATGTATGAAATATGGCAACATTTATAATCGTACATTTTCATTCATCCATTTTTATAAGTTTAAAAGAAAAGTTCTACGGAATCTAATTTCGAACTTTTAATACCTAGTTAGTATTCATAAATCATCAATCTTAAAATTCTTCTATGTAACGTATATATATATATCAATAAACAAATTGTGAGAATATCCTAGATTTCTATTTAACGGAGGAACTATCAAAAATGGAAATTATTTTGGCACTCTGAGATGTCTGAATAATTTTTTTCAGCTCTCAATTCACTGACCGTTTATATAATAGCGAGTCATTCGTTATGTCTCATTTTTATTAAAGATAGTTTATGCCATCTAACTGGAGCTGTTCAGTCAGATAATACGCTGATCTTCACTATCATCTGTTCAATCGCTAACAAATGCTTGTTCCCATTGACAAAACAATGTCAATGCAAAGGCAGCGGTCACATGCACGCCGTAGAATTATGTAAAGGCAGGGAAAATGAATCGTCAAGTCCAAAATAACCGTCTTCATCTGCTGTTAAAGCTGGAAGAGAAGGAGGCCTCCGGGGTAAAGAAAAAGAAGGGGTAGACAAAGAAAGGAAAGCAAACAATACAGAAATGGTGTCTGCGGGACAGTTATTGCGAGTATTTGTCGTGTTATCCAACCGACTGACGTTGACAAGCGGGAACGTTCGGGTATTGGAGGGATGGCAGTAAGTATAGATCCGTGACGTCGGATATTGGATGTGCATTCCATAGCTACGCCTGCCTGCAAAAAAATAAAAGAGGAAAAGATATTGTGAAGAACAACGTCCTATGGATGATAGTCATCGTCACTTCTCCCCCCCCCCAACAAAGGACGAGGGGATGGAATGATCGGGGAGAGTGATTTTCGTGAGGGAATGGCTTGTCAAACGTGCGATTTGTCAGCGGGAAAATTGAGGGTTTGCTTTTCTTATCCGTGTTATTCTGTTTATGCGCATCCGGTGGAAAACAAAGCTTCTTCAGAGTCCCGAAATTCACAGTTTTCTGGTTTAAGACAAAGGGGACTTTCTATCTTCGTGTTGGTGTTCGGAACTGAGAGGAGGGGATTGGTCTGCACCTTTTAGGAACCTTTTGACCTTCGAGTCATTCATGATTCAAAAACAATGTCTTGTTCTTGTAGGTCGAAAAATCTATAATTGCGTTTTCCTGGGAGTGAGATTCTAGTTTGTGTTGAAAGTAACAGAGAATTGGCTTACAATCGCATTATTCTATTCTAACAAAATATTAAGTGCAAAGCTTGCATTTCTGAATAATAAGCCTTCATAATTAAGCAGTCGGAAAAGAATCGTAAATTAAGAATTTTGTCTGATTTTAATTGAAAATAGCATTTACAAAAGTTTTGCTATTGCCTTTTTAAAACCTTAGGGCACCAAAATTTCAAACGAACCTAAATATCAAGCTAGTAAATCTGATTCTATGATTGATCATTTGGAAAATTTTTGAGGAAAATTATTTGGACATAGTTGTGCAAACGGAAATCAAATATCAGTTTCAGGATTTCAAGTTCAAAATTTTCTAGCGAAAAACCGTCGTGTAAGGGAGTCTGTTGCACGTTAATGACCAAACGTCCTCCCGCTGGTGTGGTGTGGTGTGGTGAGGGGGATGCCAGCTCAGGTGTCGTCCTGGTCATTGGACAGCGGTTCAAAATGACGAGGTCCATCCCAAAATAATCCTAGTGTTGCTTTAAACGGGACGTAAATATAACTAAACTAAAACAAATCAAGTTCAAAATTAGAAACTAAGTTCAAATGTTGAGTTTAGTTAGGCAAATATATGTTAAATTTTAAAATTCAAACAAGTTTACTGATAGTCAAAGAACTAATTAATAATAACAGTAATAATTTTTTTGAAATTCAGCATTTAAATTTTTGTTTAATGTCATGTAAAAGGAGCTCTATCACTAAATAAATAAAATGGGTGACTGCATTATTTTACTTCCCTTATACGAAGGATACAAAGAAAAAATATTGTCACCGTAAAAAAAAAATCGAATTCGTGTAATTGCTAGAATTTCTTCATTTCAGAGTCCTATAAACACATTTTTTGAAATTTTTATGTTACAAAACGGGATATACTCAAAAATGCTTTGAGCTGAACGAATGAAATTTGGTATATAGTCTTTATACAAAATGTGAAGATCGATATCAGATTTCACGATAACTGTTAAATGTAAGAAGCTAAAAAGGTAAAATTGGGCACACAGGTTTAGTAACTTATGCATTAATCCATTTGAAATTTGGGACCAAATCCATCAGTGGGTTGATTATTTATTGGTTTGTGCTTTCGCATGCATGTAAATAAATGAAACAGTTGCTAGCGTGTAACGTGCATGTAAATACATATTATTAGTAAAGCTGTAGTTCTGTGTCAAGTTTTGGTTTCAAACGATAGAAGAAAAATCGTTAAAATGCATTTGCAGCTTTCTTTACTATACTACGAAACACAAAAGTGTAGCTTGTGATGCATTGAAAATAAAAATAGGAGCGTTCTTGTTATCAAAATCTTGCGAGAATCCCACAACTTCTTGCAAAGGGAGGCTGGATAAAACCTTTCTTAGGGAATATGGGAGAAAAGCCATTCACTCAGTTTAAAAAATAAAAAAAGAACGCATTTTTATTTAGCATTTATTGCTTCGGTAATTCAATGACGATAACTATATAAAATTCGTTTATCCCCTTTACATACTATGACTTATCTGCCTCGTACATGGAATTACGGAATTTATTATATTTAAATTTAGACTATCGTTCAGATTAACATTTGATTAAAGAGAAAAAATCTTGAACACGTTGAGTTTCGTGTCTTTATGTGGGTTGAATATTCTTATATGAATTGAAATTATAATAAATATTCCAAATATATTGGAGTATCTAATTAAGTGGTTAGATTAATAGTTGAATCAATCAGTTCAAGCACAAGGTTAGCAAGAAATAAGTTACCCACTTCAGAGGGCTCAAAAATACGTTATATTGGTCCAAATTAGATAAAATTTAAACTGCAGTTTAGTCAGATGCTGTGCTTTACATTTATTAATTAAAAAAAAGTTAGTATAAAAATTCACCAATAGATGGCGCTGTAACACAAATGGCATTTATTCGCATATATTGAAAATGTGAAACATAATTTGCATTACAGCGCATTTCTATTACCATTTTTCTTTGGATAAAAAGAAGGCGGATTCTGCACAAGCATTAGTTTCTTCTCTGTTCGACATGCCTATGATGCAAGAGAAAGCACTACTGGTGAAATTGTTCTCCCAGAACCAACAAAACTCCGTTGAAGCTCTAAAGGAATTTCGTCGTATGAAGCAGATACGAAGAGTTCCATGTCTCCAGGCGCCCTACGCAAAATGATGCAGAAATTTGAAAAACTGGGCAACTTGGCATTCTTCCAGGTAGAGGACGGGAAAAAAAACCCGTCTTCAAGAGTCGAAAATGTTGTTACCGTGCTCGTTGAAGCCAGCAGCCAGTCGCCGCATAATAGTGTGAGTTTGCCAGTTGTTTCCCGTGTTCTGTATATTCAATTGTACGAAAAATCGTACGGCAGATTTTGTATTTTCATCCATACAATATCAAGTCTGTGCACCTGTTGCAGGGCAGGGATTAAAAGGTCTGTAAAACGTTTGCACTTCAGTTCTTTATTCGAATGGTGGTTGACACAACTTGGCTGCGGAACATTCTGTGGAGTGATGAGGTCCACTTTTGCCTAGATGGGCAAGTTAACACTCACAACTGACAAATTTGGGCAGAGGAAAACCTTCACGTTATCCAGGAACAACCCTTGTATCCTGAAAAAGTGAACAGATGGTGGGGTTTTACAGCTACTTTTATCATTGGACCGTATTTCTTTGAAGAGATAAATTCGACTGGAACCAAACCTGTTCCGTCACCGGACAACGGTACCATGATATGCTGAAGGATTTTTTAATACCAACTCTTCTACAGCATGGATGCTTTCAAGACATCATTTTCATGCAGCATGGTGCATGAATATATCATATTTATCATCGTGTAAAGCTATTGTCAATACAGCATTTCACAGAAGCATGAGTTATCAGACGTCATTTTCCAATAGCATGGCCTCCTCGCTCGCCGGACATCACCCCTTGCGACTTTTGGTTTTGGGGTTATTTGAAGGACAATATCTACAGTCAAAGGCCATCATCTCTACCAGAGCTGAAGGACCACATTCGGCGCCATATTCTTAATATTCCGGCAGACTCACTCCGGTCATCTATAGAAAATATGGTTCTCCGATTAGAGCATATTGTTGAAAATAAAGGAGGACATATTGAGCAATTTTAATTTTACTTTATTTAACAATTATAAAACATATTAAATGGTATTATGAGTATAACAATGTCACCTAAAGTCGAATTTTTGTACTATTTTTTATTTAATAAATGTAAAACGCATCATCTCAATAATCTGTAGTTCAAATTTTATCTCATTTGGATCAATAGAAAGCATTTTAGAGCCCTCTGAAGGGGGTAACTCATTTCTTGCTAACCCTGTTTTTAATTACTGGAAATGAAAATGCTAAAAATAAAGAAGAACCAAACCAAAAAATAAAGAAGAACCAAAAAATTTTGCAATTTTTTTTTATTTTTGGCTGAAATATTTCTGTTATGAAAATAGCAATAACTGGTTATTGTTTCTATCCAAGATTTTATATCAAACTCTTATATATGAATTTACTAAATTTTCGTATTGAATTCTGCGTGCATTCGCAATCCTGAGTGCATTGTGTGCATTCGCTATCAAATAAACAAGTTTTCCCTCTTCCTGATTTTATAGCACGTATTTCTAGGTACATAATTTTATGTTTCTCTCCATTGGGAGTATCTTCAATAGGTGATATTTTTTTATGTACTTAGATATATGCTAGATACCTTAAGAGAGTTTATTTCACAAAATGCAGGAAATTCCTTTGCCATCTTCAAACATTTTCCTGGACGTTCCGTTTATTTTATTTAGGCGTTCGAATCTCCACTAAAAACCAAAAAAAAAAAAAAAAAAAATCCTTCTCTTTTTTTTACCTCAGACGCATCTTGTTAAAGAAAGAATCTTCCGTCACATGAGACTCCGGTAAAAAATTCCTTTCAAAAAGTAGCACTATTTAAACCAAACTATTTTGTAATACATATTGAAAAAACATTTTTTTTTTTTTTTTTACTTTTTCTTTTGCTTCAAAAGCTGCTATCTGCACACAGACGAATTTTCTGCATTTTTTTTCAGCCATTTCTAACCGGGTATCGGAAAGTATTTACTTTCCCAGAAATGTATAAAGGAAACGTAATTTTCCATCCCTAAATATTTTTGTTAACGTTTTCATATTTCTTTTGAAACTGCTTTTCGTGTCTATCGAAAGAAGTAACGAAAACGAAATTATTCTTTTGGTAGGCTTCTTAGGTTTTGGTGCAGTTGATTCCATTTTTTTTTTAAATAGATGCTTCTTCCCATTAGGGAACACCACGTTCGCCTCTGTCGCCAAGATTGGCGGAGCCTGTGCGCTCTTGCTATTTACTTATTTATTACTAACATCGCAAGATCATTTGAGATACTTCTATTTAATTTTATAACTCGTTATGAATAAGGTAAGGTACTGGAAGAAATTTTCCTGTTTTGTGTTTAGTGTATCTGTAGAAAAACTCTACAGAGTTTTTCAAAGATATTATATAAAAAAAAGGAAAACGAAAATAGATCCTTTTGTCCGGAGATATAAAAAAAAAAACTCTTACATGCCATTTTCTCCTCTAATTTCATAAGGGTTGGTATGGTTTATTATATTAACATCCCATTGTAAAACAACCCTAAGGCTATTTTGGAACGGACCTGGTCATTTTGAACCACAGTCAGATGATGAGGACGACACCTGAGTTGACACCCACCTCTCCAGCCTCCCATATCACACCAACGGCAGAACGTTTGGCCCTGACGGATTTAGCTTGCACCAGACCCTCTTATGCGACGCTCCTTCGGTGGAATCGGGTCTCGGACCTGCAGCCCTCCGGTTCCGAAGCCGAGACCTTACCACGAGTCCACCGCTTCTCCTTATAAGCGTTGGAGATATGAGAATGTGAAATTCCCATGGAAATATATCGTAGAACAATTAAAAAACAGCTAAATTCACATTTAGTCACACCGATCTTTTCTCGTCCGTCATTTGAGTGACCGGAACATTTTCAATTTAAAGGCAGTTAGTTCGCAATGATAGAGTGATAATGTTACCTAATGCTTCTTGAATTATCTTTATATTTTTAATAGTAAGAGAGTTAGGGAGAAATGAAATACCCTCCCTCCCCCGCCGCGTATTTACTTATATTGAATTGGATTACCCGTCTACTCATTTGGTAGCGATTTTCATCTTTTCACCCACAACATATCCATTGCCGGTACATTCCAATTAAAATGACTCTAATTATTGTATTCCTAAAATAATTTTTACAAAATTAAAGGGGAAAGATAGCACGAACATAGCGACGAAAACAAAGTAACTACATCTTCCTGGTTCAGTGGTATCATTTCATTTGGCGTCATATACTCGTTCCTGTTCGTTCATTTTTACGGCATGTCTCCGACCCATCACACAAACCTTTCGATATACTTCGTTTTAAATTCTTTTTAATGCAAGCGCATTTATGTTCGCCTGGAAATCTCTCCGTGGAGGGGGAGGGGGCGCCTCAGATTTGAGGACGAGAAGATTCCCGTATTGTGGTTGGTTCTTGCCATCCTGGCAGGTGCAGAAATGGTATGATGTAGGGTCGACTACCCTTATCAATGATGGAACTTGCTTTCCACAGGAAGGATGGCACCTGGCCGATGATGGCCTTTAGGATTCCATTTCCGATCCCACCAGTAGTGTCGCGGTGGTCCTGTCTTTTATATTCATCCGTGTGCCTCAGGGCGGATCGGAGTAATCAAAGTGTGATGGGTGGGGTAACTGACTTTAGTCTGGTATTTATCTAGCATACCTTTATTCTGAGTGATACTATTAAAATGCGCACAAATAGGCAGAATGTTTTCTTAACTAAATGATTTGATCCAAAATGTAAGAAAAATTTTGGTTTAATACCTACATAACAATTTTTATTATTGTAGATAGCATTTTTTTTTTATTTATTTATAATGATGTAAGGTTTCTTAGATGATGAGATATAATTTCGAAAATATGTTTCATTGGGCTTTAAAATGAGGATCCTCATCAAAAAATCTCTGTCGAATGGGTTTCAAGATTGTAATACATTTTATTATTAAATTTATTTTTAAAAAATATAAAAATCAATCGTAAAATCCCCTTTGTTTATACGATTATATGTGAAATATATCCGTAATGCTGTTTTTATTTGCAATGTAAACTTGATTACAACTTTATATTATAGAAATAATGCATTATTTCTAAATATAAGATATAATGCTGTGCTTAGACTAATCAATATTTTACGAACTTGATAAACTTCTTCACCGGATTTGCTATTCCATTGTTTCCTCTAATAAGATATGCCAATAAAACGTTTTAATTTTTCTGTTTATTGGAAAACAAGACATTTGAATGAATTGAAACATGGCATGACCGCCATGGGACCGGCATGACATGGCATAGTTGCTCCTCGGGGGACCGGTCCTATTTCTTTCTCAAACGATTTATCTGTTTGGTTTTTCTCGCGCAACATTACTTGTGTCTTCAAAGAATGAAAAAAACGAAATATTGGATAGAAATGGGTGATAACGGAAGAGGAGCCAGGTAATAGACACTTACTGAATACAACAACAGAAGAATTCTAACGCAGCAGTTAGCGAAACACAACTTAGAATGCCACAAATCATAACTTTTCTGTATACAGGACGGATCTTACAAATAACTGGTTTTAATACATAGTGGCATGTAGACGGTGTGGAGTAAGGTTAACTCCTGTACTTTGATTTCTCTATAAAAAAAGCATTTATTAATGAATCTGAAGTTAGACATTTCATGAGGGAAGTTTGGCAGTAAAGATTTATTCTTCATCTTGCTGATGGTACTCTCTGTATGTGAGGTTCACAACTCTGAAACATTACCATCCTATCTGAGGGAACTGTCATTGTGATACAGTAAGCTAATATTCCTCCACAACGACCTGTAGAGTCTGTGCCGAAAAGAATATCTGCTGTCATCAAAGCCAGCCATTAAAAAATATTCGATAATAAAGCCAATTATAAAAATTCGAAGATCAGGTATGTGGAGAGGATATCAGAGAACTAATTTTTAAGAATCAGAAATAATTCTAAGACCGTGACGTCTGTTGCAATATGCATTGTCCACCATCGCTGCTGTTTGCTTAATAAAACTGAATATACAAATGTTTAATTTCTGAAATATGCAAGATTGCGTGAAGTGCCGGACTTGACACATTCCCGATATTGAAATCCTGTTGGTATGCCATGCATGTTTGCAGGTGTCATCTTACCACGGTTGAAAATTGCGGTGTTTGTCCCAAAATAGTCCTCGCATTGCTTCAAACTAAATTAAACCTGAGTTGAAAAGGAAGGAAGGAAAATTGTAAAAAGAAATTTTCTTAGGCTCACTTCTCTCTTTTCGTGAAAAGGAAATGCATTTAATGTTCACTATCCATTGTTATCAACTCCAACTATTGTAAACTGCGCCTATCTTATTAATGCGACCCTCTTTGTTCGTGAAACATTTCCGCGTGAAATTTTATAATCGCTCAGAAATGACCACAATTTTCTGATATAATGACAAGTGTACCGTCTTTACAAATGATATACTTGATGGAGATAGCGGAAGACTTTACTCTTTTTGTCGTCCAGGAATGCCATGATGGTTATACCAATTCTTAGAATTTAGAAAAGTTCTGTTATGCAGGAATATTCCAAGGATTAGATAACAATGTTGTCAGGACGAAGTATTCGAGGCATTAATTATTCAGAAATATGGCAAGGCCTGGTGTTACTACTATATAATTCGAAACATGTTTTAGGAATGCATTAAATTGTATGCGAAATTCACGAAATAGAGACTTCCCATTCTTGTATGTTCACCATGAGAGGTGCAGATTCATTCAGAATTATCTAAACAAATTGTCAACGCATTCTGAAACTTTTGATTCAAGATGCGTTTGAGAAACGGCTATAACAATACCAATGCTACTTGTAGCTTGGGGTGATGAAAATAGCACTATCCGATTCAAGTTAGATCAACAAGTTAATAATGTATATACAATATGAAAAGAGTTTGGTAACTAAATTAACCAAAAATTACTTGCTAAAATCTTAAAAATGAGAAGGAAAGAAAGAAAGCTTCAATGAATAGTTTATAAAACTTCGTACATGCGTGATTACATTACTAAACACATATGGAAATATTTCATCTTCGTTTATAGATATAACATACAAACTACATGTTTGCAATAAATTTTAAAGTAGAATCAAAGCTACTTTATATAGATGTATTGTAAGCTATTAAATTTTTGTAAATATCAGAAATGTTATGTAAATATATTTTATGTAACGTCCTCATTTAATCTTCTTCTACACTCCAAAAGCCACCTAAATTTATCTATGGTAAAATTCCATGAAGATTCCTATTTCTCCATTCAATATTCTTCAGATTGCAATTTTGAGCGGAAATAATCTTTTTTGGCTGAAAGTCGCCTCGATTCGTCATCATTCGTATTTCATTTTATATATATTTTTTTTTCCCAACATCCCTTTGGACGCATCAAAAATAAATAAATATTCAAGTTCAAAAACTAAGATAACGACATCTTGTACAATTGTTCCGGGGTTTTATTCGAGTATATATTCAGGAATTCAGTTGAAAACGCATCTTGCTCGAACCCAGTCAGAATGAAGAGGAATAAATAAAATAAAATGATGTGAAAATATCAAAATATTTGAATATGGCTCGTACTCTTAGAAAGCTATTCTGCTCCGTTCTACCATCCAAATGAAATTACAAATTAGATTTGGATATTTTTTTCTATATATCAAATAGTTTTCAGTAATCGATTGCTATTCTTGGATTTTCTTTTTTCTTCTGTGAATTCTTCGGCCATGAAATAATTTTTGATGTATTATTTTTGCTCTTCTTCTATTTTAATTTCGAACCAATGATATTTTTGCCTTTTAAAATTTGTGCATATGCAATAGGTAAATATGTAATTATTTTTATCCCGCGTAAAGAAAAAGAATTTCGAAATCATATGGAATCCTTTTCTACCTTCTGTAAATTTTATATTAGAATTTAATAAAATGACACTCTAGAATTTCCTGGTATTTCTTGTGTTTCTTTTTCATTCGAAAAGTTAGACTTGAAATAATTGAAAATAAATAAACTAATATCATTTTATGTTATTTAATTTATTATTAATCCGTAGTTTGACCTTAAAATGTCCTTGTTACTTAATGCACATTTCAGAATTATCATCGAAATTGTGTATTATATATACGAGATGATTCAAATGACACAGGAAGTGTTTAAACCTCTCTTTAGGGAAAGATGCTTGCTTATTATTTCATGCAAATTAAGTTTGCCATTTTTGAGAGTAGAAAAATTAATAATAAATCTAATAAATTAATTCATATTTTGGCATGAGAGAAAGAAATGATACTTGATGCTGGCAGTTTAATTATTTTATAGCAAGCTCAATATTCTCTTGCATTTTTTCATCAAACGCGTATTCTGTTCTGAAATTGACTTTACGAAATCGGGTTTCCCATTAAGTGCTTTATCCACAAATTAGCAATGTTTCTGCTGCTCCTAAAGCATTTTGACAAGTTAGTGGCTCTCTGACAATTACGAATTTTCGAAAATTTTTCTTGGATTTTGAATAAACCATACTATTTGGTGTTAACCCGAACAAGACCACAAATCATTCCAAATAGGGAAGTAGAAGAATAAGCAAATACAATAGTGGAGCAGGGAGCAGCAAGTGCTCATAGTAGCAGTAGTGCGATAGCATGGGCATTGATCATGCCATATGCGACAATGTGAAGAGTTATGCGAAATGCCCCTATGTTTTATCCGTTTGAGATATATCTCCCTTATTCTCATGATAATGAAGTGCGAAACCCTTTTGCTTTGACGCTCATCGCTTGGACAGTATAGCTTACGATACTATCCAAGCTTACGATAGCTTTGGCAGGTACTGTGTGTGCTGTGCACATCGCATTTGCTGTTCAAGCATTATTTTGTCAAAAATTTTGGGATGACAGAGTGGTAGCAAGCCATTTTCATCTTGGGCATCACATTCAACATCTTGGGCGTCACTTTCTTACATCCAAATGGGCAGCGGTGGCCTGTTGGAAGGTCTCGGCTTCAGAACCGGAGGGTTTCAGGTGCGATTCCACCGAAGAACCGTCGTGTAAGTGAGTCTGGTGCACGTTAAATCCGTCGAGGCTAAACGTCCGCTGGTGTGACGTGGAAGTTTGGAGAGGTGGTTCTAGCTCAGGTGTCGCCCTCGTCATCTGACCGCTGTTCAAAATGAAGAGGATCTTCCCGAAATAGCCCTAGCGTTGCTTTAAAAACGGCACGTAAATATGATTAAACAAAACAAAACAAAACAATCTTATATCCAAAGTTTTGTGAGTTTTGGCTCTAGGCATAATAAAGTTATCTCTGCTGTCTAAAAAGGCAAAATTTCGGAACGTGCATCCTTACTTCGATTTACGTTTTTAAATGGAATATGTTAGGTATCGAATTCGTATATATAAAGGCTAAAGAGAGGGAGTATATATAGAGCCGTATCTGTGATGATCATGTGTTCCACATGTGAATGCAATAAACTTATTGCAAAAATCTTTGTTTTAGTCATATTATCTCATTTGTAGTTAATTTATGAGACTGTGAGAAAAAAATTTGGCTTGTCAAAATACTTCTCCTTTGTTGATGCGCATTAATAATCGCTGCAGAATATTAAAAATCATATAAATAGTTTTTCAGTAGTGCCATTTCTTTCTCTAAAACCGAAATAGAAACTTCATTTCTTTTTCTTTCAGAAATAGAAACCACATAGGATGTCTGGGTAAAATGAGCCAAGTAGCTTTCTCTACAGAAAAGTTTAAACAATTCCTTTTTAATCATTTACAGAATCCTAAATATATATATATGGCTAGTCCAAGTCCGAAAAAAAAAACATTTTGTCTGTGAACACGATAACTCAAAATCGCTTTTTTGCCAGACGAATCAAATTCAGCACACGCCAGATGTGTAGATAACTTTCAAATTTTGAATAAAACTTATTCAGCGTAAGTCTGTCTATCCGGCTGTTCATGTACAAGTAAAAGTGATAACTACAAAACTTAAGTTAATGTTATAGTGATGCCAATTTTATGCATTATTATCCTTAATTTTAATCCTTTTTTAGAATTTACTCTCTAAAAGTAGAATTTATATTACAATTAGTGACACAATTGACAGTGTAATACTGAACAAAGATTGAATACCAATACTTATTTAAGTTCTGTGATTTCAAATTTACTGGGAATCTCTGTATTTTCTCTTATTTTATATAATTTTTAGAATTTGTGAATGATTTTGGAAGGAAGGCGAAATGGAATTATAAAACCACGAACAATAAATTAAATAACGTTTCTTACTTAACATCATCCTACTATGGATTTCGGATCAGAGATGATAATCTCCTTTAAAATTTTTTCATCTCTTAGACAGCTAAAAACGGAACCATTGATTTAATTCCCAAATAATCCTGATGTCTACTTAAATCTTTTCTGTCTTAGAACTACTCAGTCCCCCTGCGGTCCTTGACTTCTCTCCAAGGGTGTCCTTGCTTTACAAAAGGGTCTTTCTCCGTGAATAGAATTCAATTTAAAATTCATTTGACAATCGCCCCTTCGAATATTCTTTTCATTGTAGTCCCCCTTTTCAAAGGGGTCGGAATATCGTTACAGTAGGATCCCCGCTGTGAAAAGTTTGAGCATGCGTAACCGAGAAAAATGGATGAATTTGAAATAAAATTGATTTTATATAGCTGGGATCTTTCAAAAGTTAATTTACCGTCTCCTTTTTAAAGCTGTCTTTTTTTGTCGATGCTTTTGGAAGTTGACATAGTTTAATTCTGCATTGCGCTGGTTTTTCTCTTAACTATTAATTTTTCCGTTTCCTATTTTTTTTCCAAGAAAGAAACATGATTCAAAGTAAATTCATAGATGCCTGATTCATCTTTTGGTGAGTAAAAGTTATTACTCATTTGAAAACGCCCTCGAATGCTTAGAAAAATGCCTATATTACCTTTTTAAATGATCACTCTTCCGATTCCGAAAGTTATTCTTGATAAATGTTAATCATTTGCCTGTTGTATTGGGTACCGACAGCTGATATTTCGAGGTTAATTCCCGGTAAAATGTTCAAGTCAATGCCTCTGTAGTATTTGGTTTCTGAAAAGAGTTTTTCATCAAAATATTTTCAATCTTCAAACACTGATGATCACATAACTAAGAAGGCTTTCTGTTCATTGTGTCTCTCTAATTCTCTGTCAACGTCTCTAAAATTTGAATTTTTAATGGAAGCGAAAAAAAGGATTTATTAAAATTAAATTAAAGCTTTTTTACAGAAACTAAACATATTTTGTAAAATATGAGTACTAAGAATTATTCAGCAATGTAGTCATGTGCACTCATTTATAATTTCTGCCGTATTTCAAGAATTATTCAATAAAAGATTAACTGATTCATCATAAAATTCAGTTTTCCTTTAAAAAGCATTTAAATGGTGTAAATAATATATATTTTTTTTCTTTTCGGTCAATAAATGCATGTCTGAAAAATTTTGAAGTCTAAATTTCATAGAGTCCTTTGGTCCTAAGGAATTATATTCAGTGAAATATTCTCGACTCTCTCAACTTTTAAATAAATAAATAAAACATAAAAAGGCGTTTTTATTTTCTGCAGTCAATCAAGCTACGAAGATTTAAATATCGTTTTTTAAAAACAATCAACAGTTTCATAATTCTAGGCTAATCAGCCTTGGGGAAATTCCAGGAGCCAATTAACTTATTTTCTTTGAGACGGTCAATGGAGCAGTCTATTTTTATAAGTTAAGAAATCTAGAAAATTCTCAAAACCAAAATGTGATGAAATGCATTTAATATAGGAAATAACAAAGGAAGCAAAAACGCTCTATCTTTTGTTTTTAATAGGAAGTGGGACTTCAAAATACAAATTAAATGATTGAAACAAACGAAAATTTGTCGACTTTAGTAGAATGCAGTAACTTCTTCATGACAATAATTGGCGCAGGTTTCAATAGAAGCGTCCTTAGCCGAAATATTCTTTTATCGCTTTTCAGTCAGACTATAATTCTGCTATTTCTAACTGACAATTTAATGTTTCAAAAGATGTAAAAGATGTCTAACTGCTTTTAATAAGTATGCCCTTTCTATTTAATTTCTTTTTTAGATTCTTGCCTCCAAGCTTTTTCTTTTTCCATTGAATATCATCAAAAATATTTAATCCTCCCATCAGAAAAAGGATGGTCTCGACATTCTTCCCGAAGCATCTGCTCCTAACCTGAAATCTGGTGACTTCGGGTCACGTTTCCAACAGCCAGCGGCCTCAATCTTTCTCATTCCCCCCTTTGACATCGGGGTTAATGTCTCTGTCAGTCCGGGATATCGACTGAGTAGGTGGGGACACCCATTCCCCCCCAATCACGGGAAGAACCCCTTCCCTAAAATCTTATCACAGAATTTGCCCTCTGGTCTTTTCTGGAGATTTAATCCTGGCACTGGTGGACGCTGTCTCGCGCAGGGCGATTCAATTGATATTCCCTCTTGTCCAAAACCTCCGTTTCAGTTACAGATGAGAATGGTATTAGTTGAATGTGAGCATTTTAATGCGGAAATGTTGACATGCAAGGGAATTGTGCCATTTGTAATGTGTATTTGTTGGACAAAATACCTTCAACTTAGGATAAAGAGGAAGACCGAAACTGGCAGAGCTAATTAAACAGAATTGTGTGCTGCCATTTGATTCGGTTGAATAGCTTCCTTCGCTGTATCTGTAGTCAGTACTTGGGTTGTAATCATTAAATATTGTATTAATTATTTCCATTTCTGATTTAATGCTGAATTCCAATTTTGTTTCATAATAAAAATTGCAAAAATACGAAATTTTATCTCCCATATATAATTTGAACTACATTTTCAAGCTGCTTTCAATATTCCAACTTATTTAAATTTGTAAAATGAGCCCCAACTTTTATAAACAGTTTGATGATTTTGCAATTTTACCGTTGAAATGAAGGCTCACTGCAGTGAACTATTTTTTTTTTTAAGTTTTTCAAATGTCGGTGCCAGATATAACGTGATGGTTTATCACAAGGTTTTAAAACTCTTTGAGATTTTTTTTTCTATTGGACAAAGTCTCAATTTTCACATACAAGAGAGAAATTTAAAAAGTTCGGTACTAATTAATAATAAATATAAAGAAATTTAATTTGTATACGATTTCACTAATTTTCATTCATATCCTTGAAGTCAGGATGCTTATTTTTTATTGCAAAAAATTTAACTGAATGTTAATCTAATGAATATCGTTTTATCAGATTTTAATTCTGTGTCTGAATAAATGAAATTTATTCACGCGTAAGAGCTAAAAGTTATAGAATTATTATTACTAGGTTTAACACAACTCACTTAAATCATTCATGAAAAAATTTAATTACTTTTCTTTCTAAATAATGACGTGTACTATTAACAACACTTTGAAACCTTGTTTAATTATATTAAAATACTTGTTCCTAAATTGTTTTTACACATATTGCTAAAATAATGATATGAAATATACACTCGTCCATAAATTAAGGATAATGCAAGTTCAAGAAAAGAAAGAATCAGAAGCAAAGCAAATGTGACTTATTTGTAAAGCCTATTTATTAAACAAAAGGTAAAGAGCAAAAAAGATGCTATATGTTTGATATCATTAATAAAAATTGCGATTTTTTCCCCCCTAGAGCAAATTTAAAAAAAAAAACCCTCTATTTACTAAAATAAATATTACATGGTTGGTATGATGGTTAATACATAGTATGTCTCCCAGACGATGCAATGCAGTCCGTACAACGCTTAGGCATGCTGAGTATTAAATTATCGATCTGATCTTGGGGAATATTACACCACTCATCAAGCAATGCTCTCCGAAGTTCCGGTAGACATGTAAGAGACGGTTGATGGGCTGCAACTCGCCGGCCAAGCATGTCCCACACATGCTCTACTGGATTCAGGTCCGGTGAGAATGCTGGCCAGTCCATACGGGTGATATCCTACAATCGAAGGCATTCGTTTAAGATGTTTGCACGGTGAGGACGGGCATTGTCATCTATAAACACGAATTCTGAGCCCATGGTGCCCCGAAACAAAAGTACATGTTGTTTCAGAATGACATCCCGATAGGTTTGGCCTGTCATGGTTCCAATTTGAACATGCAGGTCAGTTCTGGAACCCAGAATAATTCTTCCCCAAACGAGCAATTTTGCACCACCGTAACAGTGTCGTTCAATGATGTTCTCTCAGTAGTAATGGGTACCTTGTGTTCTCCATATGAAAGTCCAGCGAGAATCAGACTGGAAGCTAAACCTGGACTCGTCGGAAAACATCACACAAGCCCACCCTCACGACAATGCATGCTCTCTACTCCAGACTAACAGCTGTCAATAGTGAGTTGCAGTAAGTGGAACACATCTGACAGGCCTACGAGCATTTAGACTAATCTGCCCTAAGTGTCTGTATACGGTCTGCCTTGTAACTGTCATACCAGTGCAAATGCATCCTTTGTATCATAACTATGCGGTTATTGCACTGAAAGGTTTATAAAGCGCTTGCGAACAATTTTACTTCTTGCCTGTATTCCTTATACATCACTCTCTGACACTCCCGTCATTGTGATGTACTATCGGTGTCATCTAGTGGCTTCCTGCAATTTGCATATGATTTTCGAAGATGTGTGTAATCATTTTACAGGAGATATATGTATTTTAGAGTTCGATTTCCGTGAGACTCTGAATTATTCTTAATTTATGGACATGAGTGCAAAAGAACTGAATCTTCTGCACTGGTTACTGGAACGAATTTTACTTAAAAATTTTTTTTTCCTTCCTTTATTTCTGCCATAGCAGTTATGGTTTATTTGTCGCAAAATTTCTTAACTAATCGTATGAAAAGTCCATAGTAAATATTGACTCATGTTCTTGATATATTTACGTTTTTCTATATCATAAATAGCAAACTGGTTCATGATATTTATTATCCTCTCTGACAGTTCTTCTCTCTGTCAAAACCCATTAAGTTTCAAGCCCCCAAGTTTCAAGCGACTGTCAAAACAAGCCATCTATTTAATAGATGTTAATACATCGTGAATTTTAGTAAGAACCCGCCTACATTCTGCTGCTGTATTCGAAAATTCATCTTTAGAGATTATGAAAAGAAACTCCCGCACCTTGCCATCACCAAGCTTTTTTTAATCGTAATTAAATAGATATTTCCTTCCCCTTCCGCGTATTTCGATAACAGGTGTTGTTTGTCTCGGGAATGTTGGAAGATGAATTTTTTTGTCAGTGGAACGAAAATGGAGGAGAAAAACCATTGACTAGCGCATCATGCAAATGCGCATGATTGAATGAAGGTTATGACCTGAACTTATTCGAAAATAACATATTCAGTCATGTTACGAGGTGTATTCGGAAAGTAAGTACCGTTAAAAAAAACTAGTAATTTTTTTTCTAGCCAATTTAATTTTTACTTGAAAGAGCATACCTTAAGCTATTTTACTACATAGTTTCCGCCAATGTTTAGACGCTTGTCGTAGCGGGTTGCCAGCTTTCCTATACCTTCTTCAAAAAACTTCGCACCCCCACACACCTAGTGATAATCTAAGCGGTCTGTAACAATTTCGTACAAAACAATACGTGAAATTTGGGGAAATTCATCGGAAAGCGTCGTTATTGTGAAACATCTATTCACACGGATTCTTTCATCAACATTCCTTACCAGATCATCGTGGACAACAGAAGGCCGGCCACAGCGGGTTTCATCGTGGACATTTGTTCGGCCTTCATTAAACATTCTACACCACTTCCTCACCATTCCATCACTCATCGTGTCTTCACCATAAATATCTTTAACTTATAAAGATAACTTATATTGATTTAATATCGATAGATTTCAGTTGGTTTCACATTTCTTGTGCTCAAAAATCGAATTACAGCAGTAATCGGTAATTGTTTTAATCATTTTAAATGTGTACAGCTAACTAAAAACACAACGTAGAGCGACTAAAATTGCGTCATTTGTGAGCCAATAAACAAGGAAGACTAGTGCACATGCGCGGAATGAATACCGCAGCATTACAGCGGCGGTACAATGAAATAATACCTACTTTCCGATTACCCCACGTATTTAACCCATTTAATTTCGATAGTTTAGAATTAGCTTTTTCGCAATCTTGCTGTAGCCATAGATTTGCCATCATAGATTCAAAAGTTCTTAACTGTGAGTGGTAACCTCACTCATAATTTGTAATCATAGTCTGGAAAATATATTCATTGGGTCTTTGGTTAAACTGTGAACGTTCCAAGATAGAGAAGTTCTTTGCTTTTGTTTGATATGTTATTGCTTCTAAATATATACAAAAAAATTACATGATTATTTGTATAAAGTAAAACATAACCTAGGCCTTGATTGCGTGGTTGGCAGGGTGTTAGATTCACATCCCTTGGGTTATAATTTCGAACCCCGCCGGCCGAAGACTCTCCGTGTACATGATGGCTGGTGCACGTATAAATCTGTCGTAGCCACAAATTCCTCCAAGTTTGAACAATGCCACTGGAGGGTGCCGGAGCAGAGGTGTTCGTTCTCTGATTCAGTTCTAAATTGCGATCTGTGGATGCGTGAATGAAGTCCGCCCGTGAAAAGGGCTGTGGCGCACGAATAGCTAAGACGTACTCTTGGGCCTAGATGGTGCTACTGAAACAAGAGACGCTAAAACTCGGCTTAAAGTCGCTGACTTAGTCAGCGGGCTTGTCTATGCCAAGTGCCATATGCAGCAACAAAACATAACCTTCTTATGACATGCTTCTCATTATAGGATTTCTTTTGGATATGAAATTGATCAGTAGTATCCGAATTAACATAATATCGGAGAAAATAGAATTTTCCTGTTAATTAGGTATTATAATATTAGTTATAAGCGCAACTTTTTGAAAGAAATGTTTGAGTAAGTGTTCGTGGAAATTTCAAATTTGAGTCATTATCCTCCTGCAGTAACTTCAAATCACTTTGTTTCCACATTCAATAATTGCTTTCTTTTTTCTATGTCTAAGTATTTTTTAAATGGGGTGAAAAAAATTTCTCTTTTTTTTTAAAGTAAAAGTACAATAGAATTGGCAATCATAATGGGTCCTATTTTTAAGTCAATCGGGAGATGAATATCGTGCAATGTCAAGTTTCAATTTCACGGTTCAGAGATATTTTATTTAATGAAAAATTTTGCGCTAACATGTTGGTTTTAAAATGATCAGAAATATTTACATTATATAACAACCAATATAAAAACCAAAGGGCATATTCTCTAAAATCCTTGATTGTCACATATTAGCACAAAAGTTGGAAAACTTAAAAGTTACTGAGAACATCTATCAATGAACACTTACGCCCAAAGCGTACTAAAACAATTTTTATGAATTACTTTATCTAATAAAATAATTTTGATCGAATATTGTGAGTAATGCTGTGTTGAATTCTTTTCAGTGGGCAGAGAGAAAGAACCTGCGCTGTCTTATGGAACGGAAGCCGATGAGGAAGGTAACATATTTTTTTCTGAACATATTTTTTTAAATCTATAAATTTCATCTGAAACATCCAGGATTTTATCAAGAAATCGTTAAAAAAACATTTTCTGTGTACCCTAAAAGTAATCCTGAATGTCCTTTACCTGAAATTTGGGAACCTTATAAAAAAAGGCTGTCCCAAATGTGTTCTCCTTTCTGTTGATAGTACAAAAATAAGAAAAGTTTGGAATTTTTTTACTTTCTGAATGCTCTCTCCTCTCACATGTTTCCTATTATTCAATTCAACTTAATACTTTACATTAATTTTATAAATAGTATTTCCTTGAAAACAATGTTCTACATATTTATTCTCCTTGAGTGCCATAATAGCAATGATGGAAATAAAAGAGTGTCGCTAAGTTTTTTCAAAAGAATCTAAATACTCCATTTGTAAATATAAATATAATTTATTTCAATTGAAATTGTTACTTTATAAATGAATTATTTACTTTTTCAACGAAGCAAAGAAGTTTTCTTAAAATGAAGCATAAGAAGTATTCCGATAGTAGTTAATCCTTTCGCGTCCAATGACAAGTCTGACTCTTGCATTGTATTCTAGAATTATCAATTTAGAAATTAATTTGAAGCAAAAAAATAACTTGAGAGTAACTAAGCAATGGCATAGCTGATAAGTATTGAAATAACAATAAATTTCTCAACTAGAATTTATCGTCTAATAAAGAGTTTAAATAAATCTGTATTTCACGAGTTAAATTATAATTGTGAAATATGAGAAAATTCATGGATATCTTTTTATCAAAATAAAATTTTTCCTAGTTATTTGGCGATATAGGAACTCTAAATATCTTCTAAATTTCTTCTTGCCAAAATATTCTTTGAATGCCCGATTTCGTTGCTTGTACTTCAACGTCAAAGGTTTGGAATTTCGCTTTGATTAGTGACCTTTGCTGCATCCGAAAAAATCTCTCCTGAACTCAAAAAAAAAAAAAAAAAAAAAAAAGGTTTATTCGAAACCATATTTATCTAATGGAAAAACCCTCCAGTTATGAGTATCACTGATATGGGTTGGCGTAAAGTATATCATACATGAGTCACATTATCGTATTTTTAATCTTGTTATTCGTTATTATTCGATGCACAAATTATTTTGTAATCTCGTCTTGTGTTTGTGGAGTGATCAGTACAATAGCGCGTCCCCATTTCAATGGCTGTGATTTAATGATGATTTTTTTAATCCATTAAAAGAAAACAAAAACGAAGAAGAATTTTAAATCAAAGTATTACAAATAAGAACTTAATTAAAACGAAAAATAAATAAACGAAAAAATCGAAAATCCGATTTAAGTTCCGTTAGCTTTCTATCCATCATCTCTTTTTCGCTCATTCTTCCTATTCTTTATACATTTAGTATTTAAGACCATATTCAAATGACTCTTTCGGAGTTGATTTTTCGATACGATTATTTCAGCTCATTCCATTCGCCAATGCTCCGTATCGATTCCAGCAGCCATCCCAGAAAGAAACAATAGTTAACGACCCGCGTTAAGCATGTCGTCGGTGCTGAGAAAGCTTCCCAACTTAATGCGAACGACGTTTGAGAACATCAATATTCAGCGTCATTATTGACGTCGGAAGGCGTCCGGAGTCGCTTTCAATTAAAGCTGTCAGCGCTCGAAGAAAGACCTCGGCCCTGGTTTCGCGAATTCTCTCTCCCAAAGACAGGTACCTCATTTTGTCAGAGCCTCGGATACGGCAAGCATACCTTTCACAAAACCCCAAACTAATTAGTCCTTCTCCGGATTTCTGTACTCTTTTTGGAACCACCCACTCCGGGTTCGTCCAAACGCGAGGGAAGTGGAACTCTTGTAAAATGTAAATTATGCTCTTGTCCTGGCGAAAGCACCTTCATGGCTTTTGCCTGATTCCGGGATTGTATACAAATCGAAGTAACTTGCTAATGGCAATTCTGCTGATCCTTGGGCTTATGGCAATTAAATAGTGGGGATAAAAAATATGCGGAAGTTAATACGAGAAGTATAGGTTAGTCTGCGTTTAAACATGATTTAGCTATTTGTATTGCATCTATCATGCCAACTTTAAAGTCTTGAGTTTTATTGAATTAAGAATTCCTCTGCATAGAAATACATAAAGTGAGTGAATATGATTTTCAAGCAGTTTTCACACTGATGATTTAAGATCTCCTTCTACTGAATAATGAATCGTTCAATAATTAATCCTTAGTATTAAATTTTCCCCAAAGTGAAAATGAATCAGTTGGGCAAGACGAAGTTTTATATTGTCTAGCAGTAACCTCATACAAGGGAGAGCACACAGTATTATAAAATCAGAAGTACACAAAGTTTAATTTTCAAAACAGTTCAATGCCACTCTTCGTCACCTTGTAAATATTTCATCAATAAGACAGTTTCTTTTATGCATTTGTGAGTGTTTCCCAGTCGATCCAATTCAATGCAACACGAACTGTCTCCATTTGTAATGATACTTTTCTAATATTCGCGACGGAAATTTCATTAGTTTTATGAAAATACAGACTGTATTTTTCCGTTACTAAACTAGGCATTCATGATGGCTTAACTCTATGCCATAGCAGTTGCAGTAAATGGCATTTCAATTTTTCGCCCTCCTTTTAGGCTAATCATTGGGTATTACCCAAAATACATCGATAAATGAGTAAGCGAACCCCCTCCCCCCCCACACACATACACACACTCGCTTTGCCTTACTGATAATCAAAATTTCAAGACGGAAATTATGAATATTTGGAAGAAATGAATATCCAGCCTTCCACTTCACAAGTTTTCTCGCTGATGTTTCATTTTGAGTGCTAGCATTCCATTTGTGTGCCGAGGAATGAAGTTTAATTTTATACATCTCCAACATTACGAGAACCCTGAAAAATTGTGGAAAAGCTGCAAACTCTGTCTCTTAGATGTATAAATAATACTGGTTGCGGTAGAAAAACCCGGACAAATAATTTTTAATATAAATTTATTAAAAATAAATTAATAAAATATAACAAATAATTATATGATTAGATTTTTATTAATAAATAAATTTAATTGGTTTCAAAGTGACCACCTTTGGCACCGATGCAAAGGCGCAAACGCTTATTGAAATTTTCTGCAATGGATCGCAAGTCTTCTACCTTTAATCTATTCCATTCCCGCCGAAGCGATTGCTTTAAGGAGTCTAAACTTCTGTGTGGTTTAGTTCAAGCCCTTAACTCTAAAATGGACCATACACTGTAAGCCACGGGATTGAGATTCGATAAGTATTGTGCCCTCTCTCCAGATGATATCGCGTTTTGAAAATGCACCTTGCACCATTCTTGTGTCTTTTTGGCCTTGTAAGCTGGTGCGGAGTCTTATTGAAACGCCCAGTTTACATTGCCAAAGTCTTTTGGGACCATAGAAGTGCAACAGCTTCTAGAATGTCCCGCTGTTATTCTTTTCAATTTATTTCAATGTCCTTATTCCCAAAAAAAAAAAAAAAAAAAAAAAAAAAAACAGAGGTGTTTTTCCGTTTGCTCAAATTCCGCCTCAGACAATGGCCGACTTTGGATGTTTGGTGATGTTCAACAATTACCGAGATATTTGGAGCATCTACAGACTAAATCCTGTAGTTCTAGGAGTTATGAGCTTGTTGGACGGTAAATACCTTCTCATTAGTGAAAAGGAAACTCTCCCAGCACTGACTTACGGCCCGTCTCAAAAGTTGCCGGCATCTTTGGACCCGCAAGAGTTTGTTTTCTTCGATGAGAAGCTATACTTTTTGGAACTTGTAAGGCTTTAGTCCAAGCTCCGCTTTGACCAGCCGCCGCACTGATCAGTCTCTTATTCTCATTCCATGAGCGATATTTCTCATGGAAATCTTCGGATTTCGTTAAAGTCAGTTTTTGATGGCTTACGATTATTGAAAGTGTTCACGTTTTAGTTCACTTCCTCGACGTTATGTTAAGACCTTGCCATGTAATTTTATCCATCAGTTTCTACTTTTATATAATTTTACATAAAAACCCGGTCTTTATATATTAACCGTATGTCTGGCGCAGTATGGCCAAGTTTGGCTTTTGCGCCACTAAACTACACAATCCAATCCAATCCAATCCTCGACGTCGACCATCATTGCCAACTCTTTGAAACGACAATGTTTCGCGAGGCACATTCAGCAAGCGAACGATTTCGCACTGTCATTTTCCTTCCTTTAAACAACTCTGAAACAGCGGATCTTTTGCTTGACATTGTAATAAAGCCAAAAAACGACATGTAAACTAAGAGATATATCATAAGATATTGCATAGTTGAAGTGATAGACAAAAAGAAATGAACACAAATTAGAAAGAAATTATTTTTATTTCTATTCTATGATGCAATAACTTTGCCCGAGGGTTTTTTTTTTTTTTTTTTTTTTTACCCTCAAACAATAAAGAAAACATCAACCAAGCTAGGCTTACGTTTCCTGATAGAGGCGGTATGAACACAGGTATTGTGATCAGTTAAAGCAACCATCACCGTCTCACCCTCCACATGACCCATAATCAGAGATGTGATTAGCACAATTACAATATGGTTGATGTACCTTCTAAGAAAGCGAGAGTCATCTTACTTACCTGAGAACTTTTCTTCGTCATGTTTGAGCTGTCCCATCTCCTTAGGAGTAAGATTTGTACTTAAATACCTGGGACCATTTATCTGAAATTATTGGATAAAGCTCTTTTATTCTCCCCTTGTATTGGCATCCGCATAATGCAATGAATGCATTCATAAATAGCGCCCAGTGTAAATAACAGCTCCTCCATCTTTTTTAAAAATGCAGTCCTCGTATTCACCTTTTCATTACCTCTCACAAAGACATAATTGAACGTAAATAATTCTTTATAAAACAATTTTGAATAATATGGCCTAGCAACCGATCAGTACATTTTAATTATTCAACGGATTGATTCAATTATTTATAATAATGTAGAAATTATAATGGCTATTATCAACAAAAACATGTAATTAAGTGTTAAGACATAATGGCTGATAAACAGAAATGTACATTATATGTGATTCTATTGGGTGGGGGGGGAGGGGCTTAAACACTATCTTCACAGTTCAACATTTAATTCATATAATTATTCGAATTATTCATTCAAGTCCATTTAATGTGGTTTAAGGAATGAATACATCTAACATTTTCCCTGAAAGTTTAAGAAAATATCATTAATAACGTTTGAAAATATTTAAATTTTTTTAAAGAAACATTTAGTTATTTCTCATTGCAATGTCTTTTAGATGAAAAAGCCGTCCGTCATCAATATAAATATGCAGTAATCTTTACTAATATTAAAAGTGGAGATATATTTATCTGTGGTCTGTTTGTCTATTAACGTATTACAGGTCAAACTATTTAGCTTCATTTTATCAGATTTGACACAAATATATTTTCTATGGAGGTAATTTGCACCTCAAAGCAATTTTTTGAAACTTGAATGAGTTTTAATGAGTTAAAATTAATTCTGCTTGTCTTAATGATAACTTCTGTAAATATAATTAAATAAAAATTGTTCTATCATCATATTTTTAAAAAAAAAAATCACCATTTCAATAATATATATTATTGAATTTTTTTAATAAATAATTTTTTCTTACTCTTAAGGAGTGAAAATAGAGTACGCAATTTTAACGATTACAAATATTAGATTCTTCTCTCTCTCTCTACGTTTTTCAGCAAAGGTAACTTATATTTCACAGCAAGATGGGATGCGAATTATAAGAAATTTCCTAATTTCTAAAAGGATAGGTATTTTTAGCAGAGCTATTCATATGACTCGCAATTATATTCTACTTTAGAAGTGTCTGTAACTAGTAATTTATTATATTTATTTGTGCGATATAAAGTGAATAAATATATAATTTCTAATCGATCAATGCAATATTGAACAACCGTTATAATTTCCATCATGAATGTTATATTTTTAAATATTTTACAAATTACAGAGGCAGAAGACACTTTCTGCACCTGCTATTGTGATCATTTGATCTATATGTATAAAACTGAATGTATCGTTTGTTTCATTGAACCTTATAAAAACCCAAGCATCTTAAGAGATTCGAATGAAATTTGATACACATATTTTTTAGCCCCTAAAAGTATTAACTACTCTAATAAAAGTATTAGGTGAATTCCCTAAACAGTACAAAACATCGTAAGGTTTCCACGCCGTGGTTTCTATCACAATATAAACACTTATATTAAATAACATACATAACATATCTTTACACAAAAATTATTTTTGCAACAATTTAAAATTTAAAAAAATATCTCACCGGTTCTATTTTCGCAGAATTATTCCCTGATTTTTAATCATTTTTTGTAAGTATGAGCGCAACTTGTAACAGTTGCTTTTTTTTTTTTTGTCTAAATATTAAATACTTTCACTATTCGCTGGATAACAGAAGCCAAATGGTTATTCGTTCGTTAAAAATGGATGATGAAGACGAAGAAAGTTTGATGAGTGGTTCAAATATAATTAAATAAAAATTGTTCTATCATCATATTTTTTTAAAAAAAAATCACCATTTCAATAATATATATTATTGAATTTTTTTAATAAATAATTTTTTCTTACTCTTAAGGAGTGAAAATAGAGTACGCAATTTTAACGATTACAAATATTAGATTCTTCTCTCTCTCTCTACGTTTTTCAGCAAAGGTAACTTATATTTCACAGCAAGATGGGATGCGAATTATAAGAAATTTCCTAATTTCTAAAAGGATAGGTATTTTTAGCAGAGCAATTCATATGACTCGCAATTATATTCTACTTTAGAAGTGTCTGTAACTAGTAATTTATTATATTTATTTGTGCGATATAAAGTGAATAAATATATAATTTCTAATCGATCAATGCAATATTGAACAACCGTTATAATTTCCATCATGAATGTTATATTTTTAAATATTTTACAAATTACAGAGGCAGAAGACACTTTCTGCACCTGCTATTGTGATCATTTGATCTATATGTATAAAACTGAATGTATCGTTTGTTTCATTGAACCTTATAAAAACCCAAGCATCTTAAGAGATTCGAATGAAATTTGATACACATATTTTTTAGCCCCTAAAAGTATTAACTACTCTAATAAAAGTATTAGGTGAATTCCCTAAACAGTACAAAACATCGTAAGGTTTCCACGCCGTGGTTTCTATCACAATATAAACACTTATATTAAATAACATACATAACATATCTTTACACAAAAATTATTTTTGCAACAATTTAAAATTTAAAAAAATATCTCACCGGTTCTATTTTCGCAGAATTATTCCCTGATTTTTAATCATTTTTTGTAAGTATGAGCGCAACTTGTAACAGTTGCTTTTTTTTTTTTTTTTGTCTAAATATTAAATACTTTCACTATTCGCTGGATAACAGAAGCCGAATGGTTATTCGTTCGTTAAAAATGGATGATGAAGACGAAGAAAGTTTGATGAGTGGTTCAAATATAATTAAATAAAAATTGTTCTATCATCATATTTTTAAAAAAAAAAATCACCATTTCAATAATATATATTATTGAATTTTTTTAATAAATAATTTTTTCTTACTCTTAAGGAGTGAAAATAGAGTACGCAATTTTAACGATTACAAATATTAGATTCTTCTCTCTCTCTCTACGTTTTTCAGCAAAGGTAACTTATATTTCACAGCAAGATGGGATGCGAATTATAAGAAATTTCCTAATTTCTAAAAGGATAGGTATTTTTAGCAGAGCAATTCATATGACTCGCAATTATATTCTACTTTAGAAGTGTCTGTAACTAGTAATTTATTATATTTATTTGTGCGATATAAAGTGAATAAATATATAATTTCTAATCGATCAATGCAATATTGAACAACCGTTATAATTTCCATCATGAATGTTATATTTTTAAATATTTTACAAATTACAGAGGCAGAAGACACTTTCTGCACCTGCTATTGTGATCATTTGATCTATATGTATAAAACTGAATGTTGGGTTTGTTTCATTGAACCTTATAAAAACCCAAGCATCTTAAGAGATTCGAATGAAATTTGATACACATATTTTTTAGCCCCTAAAAGTATTAACTACTCTAATAAAAGTATTAGGTGAATTCCCTAAACAGTACAAAACATCGTAAGGTTTCCACGCCGTGGTTTCTATCACAATATAAACACTTATATTAAATAACATACATAACATATCTTTACACAAAAATTATTTTTGCAACAATTTAAAATTTAAAAAAATATCTCACCGGTTCTATTTTCGCAGAATTATTCCCTGATTTTTAATCATTTTTTGTAAGTATGAGCGCAACTTGTAACAGTTGCTTTTTTTTTTTGTCTAAATATTAAATACTTTCACTATTTAATTGCATCTGTAAATCACACTGTCTTCGGAAGTTTTCTTTACTTTTATTACAAGAATAAACTCCTTTTTATATGCATGTGCGATCATTTACTTTTAGATATTGTCTTAAAGAATTGTTACAATGTCTTTCACTGTTTTACCAAAATTTGCCTCATGTTTTAGCTCTGAAATTTTCAATGCTCTCAGTTGTGAAATTATACATATTTATAATTGTTTTATAGCTTAAGTTTGTAAAATGACTTGCAAATTTTTAACAAATGTAAACAGCATTTTAATTTTCATTTAATCTTGTTATTCCCTTCTTTAATGCTGATAACTTGTGCTCTTAGAAGATTACAATTCATTACTATTATTATTTACAAATGAATTCTACATCTCAAAAGATTTTATAAAAGAAATTATATGCACCCTTTGTTTCATTTCAGTAAAATTTTAAGAACATTCACTTGGATATAATTGATCCATATTTTCTTTTAAAAAATATCTTCGCTGTAAATATTTCTTCGTTAAAAATAAAAGTTAATGAATGGATAAGTGCAGACAAAGTGACATTTCATTTTGTTCTCAAACTGAATCAGATCAACAAAGAACATAATTTAATATGCAATAAAATGTGCGTTTTCAGTCGCATAATAAATATATTTAATTAACTCTGTCTGATTTAGCCAGTGCAGATATGTTTTCAAAGCTTTAACGTGTAAATAAGTATTGCAGAAAATATGGAAATATGCCATCACAAAATGATAATCATTCGAAACTTTTGTGAAATATTATTCTATTACGCGTGTAACACTCTCTTGAATCACTTAGCAAATAGGATATTTTAAATGATGGCAGTTTCATTCGCGAACCAAATCTATTCTCTGTATTAAATTCCTGCAGTGTTTCAATTCAATTCATTAAGAGCAAATAAGAATGTTTCCTTTTGTTATTATGGCAATTTTCGGCTTTTACAATTCGATCTACGATGGGAATAGAAGATTTTAATATTTACAATGTACGAAACCCTTTGTTTTAGGTTAGCTTGCGTGACAAAGTTAATTTTCGTAGGAACTCATTTCGAATGTTGTATTACGGTTCATTAGTTAGCTATGGATTACTAAAACTAACGCAGCGTGTAAGAATAACACAACTAGCGTGTTGCATTTGTATTAGCATTCAAAAACAATATTTATTATAACTTTCTTTGAATAATGCTTTTTCTCAATTACAAATGGTGGTTATTATTCTCCTTCTGTATTCAGTAACAAACTATGTTGACAGTTTGTCAGCAAGACACCCAATGAGAGAACTGTCGAATTCACGAAGGCATCAGAATGATTGAGGTTCATTGTAGAAAAATGCAGTTTATTAGCAAACATGGGTTGATGACACAAAATATAAACAATTATAATACATGAACATTACTAAGTCTTAGCAGCAGCTTATTTTCTTTTACGCAGTTCCGATCTCATGGATATATATAATAATTTGTTTTCACTTCTCATCCACTTGGCTGAAAAAATCGGATTGGTGAGAGGTCGAATTATAAAGATAATAATTAGATAAATAATAAGATCATGATGCATTTAAAAATATTTCCAATTAATTTAGTTTAAAGCTTTATTGATCTATTAAAACTGATAATGGAATTTTATGGATATTCAGTTTAGTTATATTAACGTCCCGTTTGATTATGGATATTCAAATCAAATAGGCCTGTCCCAGAGGAGTAACATCATTGGTTAGATCATTTTGTAATCGGAAGTACTGTTATTTCCGGATCTATTGTGATTGGTTGTTATATTAGTGCTTTTAAATAAAAAGAACTGACACCGACTTGGTGTGAGCAATATACTCTGCAAGAAGCAGATATTTTAGTTTAATGAAAACTAAAATATCTGCTTCTTGTCTGGTGATTGTACTCTGCACTTGTTGTCGTGACTTATGCTAATACAGTTCCATTTTGAAAATAAAATTTGCTTAATATTTGGAGGATTTTATGTACGCTGTAAGGACAGAAGTTTATTGAAGAGGCGGCGATTGCCAATTTCTGAAGGGAGCGAAGAAGGCGGTGAAAATGGCAGAACGAGGCTTCTTACGTTTGCACGGAGCCATTGCGTTGTTCCATTGTAGAGGAATTACTTCTAAGAATGCACTGAGTAATAGCTTTAATCTGTATTTATTTGTCCTTTATGAAATCAGTTAGAACATTTTGAACGACGTAGTGAACTGAGATTTAATTTATATGCACTTTCTATACATAAAATTATTCGCCTTTGGCGACCAGCTGATTTGTCGAGGATATGTGTTATCTTTCATTTCAAATCAATCATTTATATTTAACTTCATATCCGTGATAACTTAACATCCCCAGACATTCAAGATGGGCTTCTTTCATTGTCTTGCATGTGCTCCGCTGATTGTGTATATGAAACTTTTTTAATGGAGATCAATCCCATAACATTAGGGCACTATTCAAAACGTTCATAGCGGTTCCTTTATCTTATGAATTTTAAGGTATTTTTATTGAACTTATAAATTACCCATATAATAAGCGAAACCCTCTTGTTTACATTTGCAACAATAGAAGAAAATCCACGCGATCAGATAGTTGATGAAACAATGAAAACAGTATGAACTTCAAAGCATTGATGTTAGGCTATTGTTGTAAATGCAGCAACATTTCGCACGACGATTAAATTGAAATCATTAAAACAGTTTTTAAAATTGTGAAACGATATAAAATTCATTTTTTGTGCGATAGTAAATGTCAAAATTCAGGGCAATTTTTAATGAGACTCATTAAATTTTTAATCAGGTTCATTTAAATTCAAACAAACTTTTTTTAAAAATGTCTCAGAGCTGCACATTTTCACCCTCCAAAGTATAAATGTGCGAAATTTGAGAAGTGCACGTCAAACAATCTGATTTGCCGAGCGTCATCATACACTTTTTTACTAGTAGAGATTATCTTTCTTGCGCAAAATTTCGTGAATGTTTTCCCATAGACTGCCCATTTTCGTCAAAGAAAAAAAGTCATTTCTGGTAGTTATTTGCTAAATTTTATATATCTTTCGACAGAAATGACTTTTTTTTTCTTCTTTTAGATTATTTAATTATAACTTTACCAACTTCCTTAATGTATTGTCAACCAGCAAGAGCTGGATTTTGATCCGACGCATTATTCTGCCCGTTGCCTAAAGTTATATTTTAATTTGATCCGTGCTTTTCAGCAAATAGCGTATCATTTGAGGCTATATTTTTAAATTTTTGATAACGCAAAATGTTTCAGTTATTGCGATATCTGCTAGAATCAGCGTTTTGCGAAAAAGAAAAGGAGCCTTTATTTATTCATTTTATTATTCTCGCATTGCTAAATCATAAAAAGGAGATTTTATGTCATTTCTATTTTTAAAAATATTCAACGAAACTGTGCTTAAATCTGGTTTCAATTATATTGAGCATTTTATTATATTCAAAATACTTTGTAAACATTTTTTTTTCATGTATTGGATATTTATGTTATTATGAGACTATATATCGCTGATTATATGTATCGTATTTTGTATCCTGCACTATTATACCCTATTGCATTAAAAATCTAACAGAAGGACAAGGAATCAGTTTTTATTGGATTTAAATTCACAAATTCATTTTGGAGTCGGAATCGTAACTTCGTTTTACAGGAACTAAAAAAAAAGTTTCTTTCCTGTTATCTCCTCTCAAATAATACATAATGGAAAATTCATGTACAAAACCAGGCTACTTTCCAAACTACCGAGTAACTTTAGATCGATGAATGCAAGAGGCAAAAAAATACAAATAACTGTAACGAAGTACCCTGAGAACTTTTTTTACGAGCCTCCTCCTCCTGTTCCTCTTCGATCCAGTTTTATCTTCGTCTGCCACTTTTTTCACGTGTCTCCTCCAATCACGAAAGGACAAACGACGCGCCAAACAGTAGCAATTACAAAACAAACCCATAAACAAAGTGGAGAAGTTAAGCCTCCGATTGATTCGCGCGCCCAATCTCGGAACAAAAGAAAGATGGTCCGGAGAGGGGAATGAAGATGTAATTAGACAAATTAGAAGGGGGGAGATCTTATTTTGTTCTTCGGTAGCGTTATTTCTACTTTATCGGACGGACGGACACCCCTCCTTTAATGAGAAAGAAGTTAATGAGCCGAAGAAGACTGCAGTCTTTTCGAAACTTACAGGACTGCCATTTTTGGCGGTACTCAGTCCAGTTTTATTTTTAAGGTAGGAAAGGCATAAGCCCTTCTAATGGGTGGTGTAGAATATTTGAACAAGGTAGGCTTTTTTTTTTAAAAAAAAATCATCAACTACCTGCGCAACTTACGAATGAAATGATTTAGAAATTAGTATGTTTCAACATGCTTCTTTTACCAATTTGTATTCTATAGAGTGATTCAAAAGTTACGAAGAACTTTAAATAGTAATAATTCATGAAAAAATTAAAATAAAAAGATACAATTTCTATAGAAAGGATGTAAATGGAATCTTTTAATATGATTTTTTTTTATTTCGGTATCTAATTAGGTACAGCGATTCGTATTATTAAATATACCCCCTAATTACAGCTTTTTTAAATGCTGTGAAAGTGTGCAATTTTTGTCTTACAGCATATTCGATAAAATAGAAGGTAACACGTTGGACACTGTTAAGTCTTTTCTATACCGAACATTGTATTCTAGGTCGACCATCTCTGCATAAACTGCAGAGCTTACGTAATTCGGACACTATACTGCCTATAAATTCTAGTTTTGTGTAAAAAAACAAAAAAATATTACTATTTCTATGTATTTCTATTTCTTCTGTGCAAAAGGTATCGTTCTATCTTCATTCTTTTTTAAGTTATTGTATCACTCTATCTCCTTGTATCAATACCTGATTTTAATTTGCTTCGTGTCAAAAATATTTCAGGTATTGCAACTAAGCGCTTAAAAATACTTCACCATTGCAAAATTCAGCCATTTTTCTTTTTAGATTAATCCAAAGTTTTGAAGATACATATGAACTATTTTGAGGTTGATCTCGCATTTTTTGAATGGAAATGAGATTGTTTTAAACGTCAAATATTGAAGGAGATTCTTGACTGAGCACTTTGTTAAAAAGTGTTTAAAAAAATGTTGATTTATTACTTTCAATTTAACAACTCCAAATCCACATGCAAGTTTTTTCTGTTTCTTTGCGCATATCCTTTTTTATTGGTGCATTTTTTATTGTATTTTTACGTAACCTAAAGATTTAAAGGAAGGAGGAAGGATGTATGTTTTGCACGAAACATAAAAATATACTATATATAAAAAATAAAAATAAAATTTAAGGATCGTCTTCAACAATTATTCTGCTCTGGCACCTACAAAAAATTTGGTGGCTTCACGCCTACTCGCCAGTTTTCAAGATGTATTCAGTCTATTGATATCCGAAAGCTATACATAGCTATGAACTCTTCTTATTTTTATAACAAAATTGGCTTGTATTTCTGTCATTTTTCATCAGTGTTAAATAGCATTTTGTTTTATGGTATTTAATGCTGATGGAAACGCGTGAATTAGAATGCTACTTGAATACTTTTTGCCTGAAAAATTCTAATAAAAAGAATTTAAAAAAAAAATCTGCTAACGTTGGAGGTTTTCTTTATTGCTTTCAAATAAAAAAAAATACTTATTAGCACCGAATACATCCCGTAATCTTGTGAAGAATAGCATCTAACTTTTTTACATCTGAATAAAACATTAAATAAGAACAATCTGAATCATCATCTCGAAATAAAACATTAAACGTGTAACAATTATCCTCATTTAAATTTCATTTTTGACTGATTGCGTTATTATGGGTTATGATGAAAATATGTTGCCTGCTTTCGGAATCTGGTAAAGATATGCATGTTTTATGGATTACTGATGATCACTAAATGACGCTGCATTTACCAAATGCCATAATCCGCTTACTCCGCTGTCCAGTATTAATAAACGCAGACGTAGCATGGTCCACAGTCAACCTCGCCCTGCACTTGGCCTTCGTTCTCACATCGGAAGTGGAGACATGAGTACTCCGACTCGTACATGGTGAGTAATTGCCTGCACTGTGTTCCTCTTAATGGATCTCCGACCGAGCATAAGAACTTGTTAGGACACTTTCTTAGCGGCCTTCTTGAAAGTAAAGTCTCATCCCTTTTCCACTTCAGCTGAAGCGACGGACGCATAAAACCCATTAACACTGGAGGACCTCCCTCCCTGTAAATGCAGCTTCTTAGCAGGGATACCCTTTCTGAGAAGAAGCCACTTGTACAGTGATTCACCAACAATCGGATTACTCAGCAAGTTTGGAGGGGAGAGGGAGCAGCTCTTAGGCCGTGACTCAAGGACGTCTTTCCGCTTGCTGGTGAATTCCGGAAGGACAAACTTGGAAGACACAGACTCATGAGAAGGGGCCGTGATGAATGCTCTACAATTACCCAGCCCTAACGCGAGCAAGGACTCCCATTCAGTGAGCGGGGTGAGCGAGCGATGATTGAATTGGAAGAATAATTTGAGTACAAGCAATTATCAGGATTCGGAATCCAGCCAGTTATATGATGCTTGTTGTAGTCAAATTCTATCGAATGAATGACAAAGGGATGCTACATTTGCTGTTAAAAAAAAAAAAAGAAAAAAAGAATTGCCCCATCCTTCGTACTTCCGTCAATTTGAAACTTTAAAATTCTATGAAATTAAACTTCTTTTTTTAATTAAAATCAAACAGCTGATGAATCAAAAGGAATTGCATCTTTCTTCGTACTTCATGCAATTTAAAACTTTGAAATTCTACAATATCAAACTTCTTTTTATTATTATTATTATTAAAATCAAACAACTGATGAATCAAAAAGAATAATTTCAGTATTTTTTTAAGTTAAAATTCTCACTAGTTATTTCCAATCTAAAATGGTAACTAAAAAAAATACCCTGCTGCTATTTATCTTTTTATTTTTCATCCTCTTTGAAATTTTTTTTTTATCTTTTTTTAAAACAGAAGGAGCAAATGACTGTTTCTGTTGATGATTGTACATGAAGTAATAAACATTTTCCGATTATTTCAATTTTTGGATATGATCACTTTTCTATGCATTAATATTCGGACTTTTTGTCACATTCACGTTCTTTACAAAAATTTATGATACAAAGCAAATGCCAGAAATTTTTGAAAGAAAAAAATATGAAACGATTTTTAAGAAATAAAATATATTTCTTTGAGTTATTATTATATTCCGTTAAAAAAAAGTGTCCTTTTATAGAAAAATGTAATAAATTTCAAAATTATTACTTGTTTAAAATGCAATTGCAAAGAGCTTTCCATTTCACATTTAATATGATATTTTCCAAAACTTATATTGTCCATGTGTTCAAATGCAACATAGAAATAATGAAAATAGGAAAAAAATCACATTTATCCTTAAAAAAGATTCTATCAAAATACAAGAATATTAGAAATAATAAAAAAAGGGGAAAAAACCATGTATATCTTTAGAAAAGATACTATCAAATACATGAAGGGTTAGAATTAGGGATTGCAATACCGGTATACCGGGATTTCGAATACCGATATTTTGATCCATTTGTACAATTTTGTAATACCGGTATTCACAAGTTTAAATACCGGTTTTACGGTATTTACTAGAAATTTGTAAAATGGTCTCCACTATATATTCAGGCAAACAGCATAGCAAAATAGTATACGTTTGTATTTTTGTCTCCCTAACGGGTGAAATTAATTAACTAATTAATAGCTTAATTAATTGCTTAAATCTAAATTAGCGAAACATGGATTATCCCTGAAAGAAGAAATTGTATCCATAATGACTGATGGAGCAACAGTTATGAAAAAAGTTGGAAAGTTGATTGGTGCAAATCAGCAATTGTGCTATGCACATGGAATTCAGTTAGGAGTAATAGATGTATTATACCAAAAAAAAAAATAATAAAGAACAGAAGAATCCAAATACTGTGGATACAGAAACTTCGGATTCCAACTTTGAAGAGAGTAAGAGTGAGAGTGATATTGACAATGAATATAATGACAATGTAATTGTTGAATAAGATATTGCTAATGAGGATGAAATATTAACCCATCAAGAATTACTTCCTATAATTTATAAAGTTCGAAAAATTGTTAAGAAATTTAAACGTTCCCCTATAAAAGATGACATATTACTAAAATACATACTAACTGAAAATAAAACAGAATATATGTTAATATTAAATTTTAAAACACGTTGGAACCGTTTACTCTTAACAGTACACATCACACAAGAAAAGAACACATCACTAGATTATATATTACATTGAAAAATTGCAGGGAAGAAAGGCATATCGAAATATAAAATGTCTTATGGTATTTACATAATTATAATGATTTTAAAAATGAAAATGAAAAAGAAGAAAAGAAAATAACCAATTCAAATCTGATTCAGTTTAGAGTAAATTTTCTTAACATTTTTTACCCACAAACCTATCCACATTCAGAAGAATTCGGTTCAATTAGCGAAGATTATGATGTCACTACTGTCGATAGTGAAAAGGAATTGTCTCTTGAACAAAAATTAGAATTAGCGATAAATAAGAAAATTTTAACGAACCAAAATACAATACAGAAATCAGCTATATCCAAAACCTTCCGACGAGAAATCGATTTATTTGAAGATGAGGGATTTAGAGGTAATTACTTGGGAAAAGTATATTGCGCATTGCTAACAGTACCACCAATTAGCGTAGATGCCGAAAGAGCGTTTTCGACAGCTAGTAATTTCTGCACAAAATTACTTTTCAGGCTTAATGACAGTACAATTGATGCATTATGTTTTTTAAGATCACATTTCAAAAATTTGTATTAGTACCACAGACTGAATAGTGATATTTACAATTTTTTGTGATTTAAATAAATAAGTTGTACCTTTACTTTTTTTTTTCCTTTATATACTGTTATAATTTATAAGTTAGAAATTATTTTTTGTGATATTTACCCTTTCTAATGAAACTGGCAAATAAAACAAAGAAACACCTGTGTTTTCTTCCTTTTTCTAAAATTTCTAATACCGGTATTAAAATCGGTATCCCGGTATTAAGATCTAAAAAATACCGAATACCGGTATTGAAATTTTGGCCCGGTATTGCAATCCCTAGTTAGAATTAAATGATAATTAAAATCAGCTGGTGTAGTCTCCGAAACACTCTCCCGCATCTTTTCCAATCAAATTGCTATCGTTCTCTTTCCTCTCTTTCGACTAAAATTGTAGACCTTAGGCTCGGATACGAATGTTACGAGCTACACATGCGGTTATTGCACACGTTTCAGGAAGAAATTGAAAATGCATTTTCCATACCTTTTTTCCATCCGATTAAGACCAAAATGTTGCACGGAACTGTCATTTCAGTTGCAAGATCTCTTGCCAGATTTCATTTATTTAACTCGTTGCGTTTTTTAATCATTGCGTTTACATGCATGCGGAAGAGCAGACAGATGGACGGTCATTCGATTGGCAGATTTATTTCAATATTCGTGTAGAATGCGCTTCAAATGCTAATGTGATCCATTTTCAGTTATTGCATTTTTGAGTTCCGAATTTTCATACCGCAGATGATAGATCAACAGGTGATCCGTTTCTTCGCGAATTTGGTTCTCAGTTTGAGAGATTCTGCACTTAAGAGATTAAACGTGTGAACAAAATAGAGCCCGTTACATTTTGTAGCCGGCTGATAGACTGCTTGTGAAGGGATTTCCTTCAAAATGTGTTAGAAATCTAAAAAATTGGCGTGAAATCCAAATGTTACGCCAAATTCCTCAAACTCTATTGCAAATTTAAATTGTCTATTGCAAATGTCTGAAAAATAGGAGATTGATCAAAATCTCAAATTCGAACTTCTTGATGATTACAATGATTGCTTTCTTTTTATGTATTTTATGTACTATGGAATAAAAAAATGAAATGGAAAACCTCAAAGTTTTGTATCGAAAATTATTTAATACGCATTATTTTTTTAAGGATAAATTTAATAAAAATAAATGGATGTCACTGTCATGTGAAGTCTTGCTTACCTCATGAACGTAATTCAATATTTATAACAAATAAACTCTTGTTGTTATTTTAAGAAAAAAAGTTTACCATTCCATTTTGAATACGATGCTAGATAATGCAGTTGTAAGGGCAACATGTCAACAGTTGAATACAAAATAACTTTTCCTCTAGAGAACCGAAGAATAGCTTCACATAGGAATATATTAACACACACATTTTATATCCGAACTGTGTGCAAATAGAACAACAAAAAGGGCTGTGCGAGGCTTTATATTTTACGACGATCATAAACCAACCATTATATTACATCACAAACAGATTCGGACATGCACCGCAAGAACAGCTCTATCTCCCTCTTCCTGATAAGTAAATGTGTTCTTTTCCAGGCTGCTTTCTATTCGGAGTTATCTGTGACCGAGTGGGAGAAGACAACAGACGGAGCTTCATTTGTGATTCAGATTTGTTGGAACGATAGAGATAGAGGGACAGTGACACGTCCTCCAAATGCCCCCTTGGGTCAATCCGGCCTTTCTTTTGTGTCTCGATTACCCAGTCATAAAAACGCGTGTATTGAATGGAGGGCGCTTGATAAGCTTGTTTCTACGATATCTTACTTCAGATGGATGTCTGTCATAAATCTTCGACTACTTTACGACTTTATTGTGGTGGAAAATGAGATGTATTTTAAATTTATTTTCACTTTAGTCTTTGTGTGGGCTTGGAATGACCTTTTCAATAGCTACGTTCCTGTTTTTATGTAGTGTTTAACATTTTATATTGGGCAAGATTCGATTCTTGATCACTAAAAAGTTCTTCGTGGTTTACGTTCTTGAATGTTTAAGTTCATTGAGACTTGTTCCTTTTTATCAATTCAAACATGATTTTTTTTATTCTAAAGAGTTATTTTTGCTTGAAAATATATGAAAAACTTATACTTTACTGGGAAGTAATTAGTCTGACTGCACTGTTGTTAGTTCCTTTATCTAAAATCCTTTTTAACCAGATGGATGATTTATGTAATGAACTTCAAAATTCGAGTTTCTAAATCTTCTCTAATATTGAGTAACCCATCCATGCTCCAAACAAGCATATTTATAACGAAAGCAAGCATTCCTAAGCCTCTCCCAAGAAATCAAACTCTATGAGATACAGAATCACTCCTGTATTCATAACACTTCTCATTTTCCGTCGCCATTTGCTAATTAAAATCCAAACCCATCTTGCTGGAGCACTCTGTTTTGGAATCGCTCTCCACTCACCCGCCACTAGATTGCGGGATGTCTATAGTATCCCCGACACTGTGGGAAATGGATTCATTGTAATGTAATGCACCCCATCGCCGAAGAGTATTCATTCCCCTCTCTTCTCTTTCGCCGGGTCTATCTCTGCAGAGAGAGAGGTCTGCTGAGATAAGAGCCCGCGTCGCTGTATAAAGCGACTCTATCCTTCTGAATGAGGCCATCGCTTTCTGCAAGTCAGAATCCCTTAACAGAGAGGTGGGCTACTCTATATTCCTAGTAAAGGACTGGAGATTTTTTCGTGAAAGAATGCAGTCCTCTATTCCCTGATATTGCTGACTGCTATTTGTAAAGAAGACAAGACAGAAGATTCGATTGGTCTCCGTTGCAGATATTTTATGAAACCGCGTTGTGGATCGATCATTATTTGCTTAATAAAATGCCAAAAACACGTGTTTTATTTTCGATGATACTAGCTGCATCACCGTAAAGCTTATTATGAGCAAATGTTATTGGAAAAATTCTAGATAAAAACCAAGTTTGTGAACGAAACATTAAATTGTATGCTGTTGTAATTGTTGTTAGAAGAAACACAATTGATTTTTTGGGGGTGAGGAGGGAAAAATCGAATAAACAAGTGTTTTCTGTTTATTTATGAGATTATAAAACAGGCCTTTAAATGTTTAGAACATAAGTACTCTCTGTCTTGTTTTGGTTACTTTGCTTATAAGAAATTAAAATTATCATTTTAAATTTTGCAATACCATAATTGTAACTAATTATATCAAATGAATAATATGAAGTACTGTTACAAAATTTAAATGATAGCGAATGAAAGCGTTTGATATATAATTCATGTATAATCTTACTTTTAAGTGAATTGTAGCAGTAAAATTTTCAAAACCAAAAATTAATATTGAAACAACTAGGAATTAAATTCTTTCCTATTAATTATTTTAATGAAAGTAAGTATTTCTCATAAATCGCGGGTCTAAGATCTAAGTCCGGGTTTTAGAATAGTAATGCCGGCTCTGATGTCTTTCTTATCATATGAACATGATTCAACTTTATGACAACCTTACTTTCTCTAATATTGTACAATGTGGATGATTAATATATTATAGCAAGTATCGATTTCGCTTTTATGGTCTTAAAATTTAATAAAATTTTAATTTGTTTCGATTTAGTTTAGATTTATATCCTGTTTTGAAGATTAGATCAGAATTCTGTTTTGAAGTTACGCCATGATTAGTTACGGTCAAACTTCTATTTTTAAATGGTGGTCCAGTATCGAGATAGCATCCCATTTCCCAAACCATCACGCGCATACTTTTCAAATTACGATTTCATTGCAAATCCTTCTCTTCTAGTTTTAAAAAGACGCATTCATCTAACCAAATCCCGTACCGGAAATGATTGTCAACACATCTTTTTTACCGACACCTATTGCTGTCGATTTTATGGGGTCGAAGTGACCTGGTGATAAGGTCTCGGCTTCGAAATCGGAGGGTTTCAGGTTCGAAACCCGATTCCACCGAAAAACCATCGTGTAAGCCGTTCTGGTGCACGTTAAATCCATCAGGGCCAAACGTCCTCCAGCTGGTGTATTGTGAAAGTTTGGACAGGGGGTGCCAGCTCAGGTATCGTCCTCGTCATCTGACCGTGGATTCAAAATGACGAGGTACTTTCCAAAATAGCCCTAGTGTTGCTGTAAAACGGAACGTTAATATATCTAAACTAAAATAAAAAATCGATTTTATAAGTTTTTATTCTTAAATCGTGTTTCATGAAATGTATGCATTTGACTTCAGATGGCATAATTGACTTCATATAATGTGTGTATAAATTTACTCTTTTGTCATTGTTACTATCATTCTAAATGGTTTTCATTCGCAAACTTCTTTTCATAAGAATGAGGGCTATTCACCGAGGTGTTTTGGAGCAGCGAAAGCTTTCGTTCTAAACTATCCACATCCTCTCACAGTTTTGTGTTCTGCATTCTGAGCATAGTTTCTTTGAGCGGCACCGCTCACATTCTTTCAGAAACGGTGCCAGATAATAGCTTCTTCATCCACCCGTGGACAACACCCACTCTCTAATTGTGAAATGCGTCGGAGGGAAAGAAATAGTTCGCGTTTCGCGGGAGGTCTTGTTCGTTGGAACCCGAGTTCCCGACTTGCAAAAGGCGTTCCTCGCCATTACCGCTTTAAAAATAGCCCTTTATCAACGGGCGCTACTGTTGGAGAGTTGAAATAGGATTATTCTGCGAGCAAAAAGGTAATGATCGGAATGCACCATCGCTGGATAACAGAAGCCGAATGGTTATTCGTTCGTTAAAAATGGATGATGAAGACGAAGAAAGTTTGATGAGTGGTTCAAATTTTTTCCGAAATTTCGATTTTTGAAGGTACAAAACGACTGCCGATATTAAATGTGTAGATATTTCACCTTTTATTCCATAGACACTGCAAAAGAAATTATTTCTACAAACATAACCCATTTACTTCTTTAATGATACCATTTTTATTTGTGTGTCATTTTTCATTCAATTGTTATTAATTATTTAGAAAATTTAACTCAGATGATTATCAAAAAAGGAAATTTTAGATACTCCTTTCATGGATAATGTTGAAATGATGTTATTTCTCTATCGCTTTATTCTGTCTTTTTTATACATATCTTATGCCATTATATTTTAATGTCACTCAGCTAGTGATTTAACCATGTTTAAAAGCAAACAGAGGTCAGTCGCTCTGTGACGGTGACATGAAAAGTAAAGAATGTGATGATGTGAGAACGAAACAGATATTGAATAGTAGCAACAGCTTCAGACTGTCAGAAATAACCAGAATTTTTTCTATTTTCTGTAGTATCTTCGGAGAAAATTATATCAAGAAATACATTTTTATACCATTTAAAAGTCAAAAGTTTTACTTTTTCAAAAATATCAATTTTATTTTTGTGAATTTGTTTTCAGTTGATATGATTCTTTTTTTAAATTTAGAGCAGACAATTCTGAATGAAAGAAATTTAGATGTACTGCTTTGCTAAGTAACGTTAAGACTTTGAACTACTACTATTTTTTTTAAGAACTCATTTATGTTAATGTATATTTGTTGACTCCGTTTTTTTGTTTGTTTAAAATATTTAATTATACCTACACCGCTCAAATTCATACGAAGACTCAGAAAGTAAATGTTTCATGAGTAAATAATATATATTATTGTGGACGAACAGGAAAGCATATGAAAAATTGTTGCCAAAGCATATGAGCAAAATTCTGAGATAAAACTTTAAAAGCAGAAATAAGTAACAATTTATATCATAAAACCTACTGATTTAGTTCATTTTCAGGTTCTTTAATTAATAAAAAAAATAATTACTTAATTCTATTTCAAAATGTTGTTTAAGCTTTTCCTATATTTCAGAATCTGTGCAGAAAATTTGCAGTACTAATATAACATTTCAAACCTTTGGAAAAAATGATCTGTTAGCGATTTTTAAAATCGTCTGCTTCAATTAATATTTAACTTTATTCAAAAAAAATTTCAGAAAGTAAAAGAATTTTATTATATAAGCCATGAAGAAAAACCGATTTGTTAATGATAATTATTATAAAAATTTATAAAAAAATAGTTTTTATGTTTAAAAAATTATATAAGAAACGGTTTTAATTCCTGGAAGAGGCAAATATATAATCTATTATAAAATAAAATGAATAAATCTCATACTTTGGAAAATTTAGAGAATTTTCTTTCATCACTTGTCTATGCTTTTCTTCAGAAAAAGTATACAAGTTTCAGACAATTAAAAACCAGCATATTTTTATGCTTATAATGGGTGATTAATCGATACTCTTTTAATAGCATGGAAGAGGAAGGTAATCCATGGAAACTTAAAATTTTCCTAAAATAACAGAACTTCTGAATTCTGTTTAAAATTCTGGTCCACCCAATATCTTTATTTTAGAAATTTTATGCGACACCGTGATTCAAACGCTTCTTCAAACGACGATTTTTCAATATTATTAAATCGTTTATGAGTGAAAAAAAAGGAATATTGGAAAAGCATAGAATATCAATGAATGCAGGTTTTTATTCCCAGCAAACCGCAGTCAGCTGTCCAACTCTTTCAGAGTACCAGTAAAATCTCTTGAATACTTCTTTTGGGAAGTTTTACTGCCACTCAACAAAGAGACAAGAGTTGCGGCTGTCAGCGGCTTCTTTTTTCTCATTGTCTATGTTTGATGGATGAGCTCCCAAGTGTTCCTGCCCTTCTTCTTGCACCTTCTGCCCGAAGCGGGCTTTCAACAGTTTTCAACAACTTCGAGAGCCCCACCGGAGAATTTGTTTGCCAAGATATCAATAAACAAAGATGCGAGACAAAAATACTCTGCATTTTAGTCGGCCTGAAGATGGTGAAAATCTTGAAAGATTTCATATCGACTTTATTCCCTTAAAGCATTGGGTCCTCGAATATTAATAGGCTATGGGGTGGGAAAAATAGAAACAGAATTTAATTTGAATTCTTTAAAATCCATATTTAGGAAACAATGCATCTTAATAACTTCACATACTTTTGTAATAAATCGATTTGTTATTTACACGAAACAATGTGAAAGAAATAATTGTATTGTTTTTAAATGTAATAGAATCAATGGAATCAGGTGACCCGCTTCAACCATTATATGTAACAGAATATGAACTAACTTTAAGATCGTGTTGAACGCTGGTTATATGCAGCTGAAGATTATCCTTCTGATGGCCACATATGAAGTAAAGGAGGGTTCAAAACTCGTTCCAGTTAGTGTATTAATGATCATTTAAACTGAATGTATCTTTGAAATGCATTCAAGCGTTTAGATTGATAGCAGATGGAAGAAATAACTTTATCTTGTATAAACATGAACCTCCGTTCCTTTTTGCCTTTTAATAACGTTTTATCAGATTCCTTAAGGGGCCGATGAATGAATCTGACAAAATATCAAAGGTTCCTTAAGTTTGAATCCATGTTGTCTTCTCTATGAAAATAACCCAAAAATAAAATCTTATTCGTGTTAGGTAAGCTTGGTTCTTTCAAATAATCGTTTCATTTCTTATTTAAAATGAAACGAATACTTTACGAAACTTTATATGGCGAGCGAAAGAATGCCATGTAAAGTTACGAAACGAGTTCTTTATATGGAGTTAAAAAAACATATTTTAAAAATCAGTTTCTGAAAATGAGACCGCGATAGCATTTCAATGATAATATTTGTAGGCTGTGATGAACTGTTGTTAATAGCGTCAGGTTAAATATGTGATCGTTCAAACTGTTTTACAAAACACTATAGCTGACAAATTTGCCACATATATTATTTACTCCTTTAGTTGGAAGTGATCTTTAAGAAAAAGTTTTTAAAAAAACATTAATCAGATTTTTAAACTTTGAAGCACTTAAAAACATAAAATTTTTTTATATACCACCCATTAAAAAAAACATTATTGTTCCTGATTTTAGTACTGCGCAATTTTCTTCTCTGCTTTTAAAGCATTTTTAAAAATATTAAAATCGTTTCAACCAACTTTTCTTTGTTTTAGTTACTGAATTGATATTCATTCGTACTGTAACGATGTTAACGATAAAATAAAAATAGACGAATCAAATTTAAAATATTATCATGTTGTGATATCAAATTCTTTACATTCTTTTCTTATATTCATGACTTTTTCTAAAGTAATCATGAATTTAAAATGACAAAACAAATTATATAGATATATTTTAACACGTATAACTTCAAATCATGTAGTTTTAATTTAAATATTTCTCTCAAAATGATGCTTCTTGCAGTTCGTAGTCTAACACCAACGTACGATTTCTAATCTATATTTGAATGTGTGAACAATATTGTAAAAAACGAAGGTAGGCAATAATCTTAAAGAAATCCAGTGGATTCAAATTCTAGTTTTAAAATGTGTCGTCTAAATCGTCATTAATTTTTTGAGATCATTAAAGAAGTATTCACAATTAGTAAATTGTTGTAGTTTCTAGTTCCAGAATGATGCCAAGATTTCATCATCGGCTTCCATTCATTTATTTGTTATTGTATTCTTAGTTCAATTGTTTTCAAACAACGTTTCAGAAAAATCACAATTTGAGTGAATCGAACATTTTAGGCGTATTAAATTTTTAATTTCCACGTATTTATCAGATGCTTACTAAGAATAAATAATTAGAAATGGCATTTGTATTGTTTTATTAAACACATCAAATAATTGCATGAAATTAACCATTTTTATATATAATGATGTTATTTTTTATTGCATCATCTGAGGTTGCAGAAGCTTTACTTTATTACAAAATTAGAAAAATTTTTGAGAAATCCTTCAGAACATTGTTTGAAACCACTATGGTTTTCTCACTGCATCTTAAGGTTGCAGATAGCTCAGTCCATCAGAGTGGCGGCGTCAATTTGTCTAGTAGTCCCGTACCCTGCCAGTGGACGAGACCTAGGGGAGAGCAGCGGAACTGAAACAAAAACAGAAAAATCCATGGCTGTCCTAATTGGATTAGCCAGCCGGTCCTCGTCAGATTGCTAGCTTCCTATTAGCCCCACGCCGCGTTCTTTGTTTAGGAGAGTTTTGTTGCCAGGCTTATATTTACTGTACTCCTTTTGTTTTGCCCTGTGGCTCCGCGTGAGAGTGCTTCAGCTGTTCGGTAATCAGCTGGGTTCGACTACACTCGGCGAGAGATACTTCTTTTAGAAGGAATTGAACATTGCTGGAATTGTTGGATTCGAAACTTTCAATCGGACGTTAGAGCCTTTTGTTATTCATATGGAAATTATTAAAGGAATTCATAAAATTACAAAAGTGAAATTATTCAATAGTGTTAAAATATTTCGCTGCCGCAGTTGAATGCTGGTATGGCACATTAAATCAATAATAAAATAACAATTTTTAGATTATTAGAACTAGTGGTTACTTCAGAGGAAACCAAATAGAAATTTTTATCTGTATTGATTCTTCCGTTATAAAATAAGTCCTACAACTGTTGAAACTAGTGAAAATTAGAGAGAGACGTATGGGCCGCGGTGGCCTGGTGGTAAGGCCTCGGCTTCGGAACCAGAGGGTTTCAGATTCGAGACCCGATTCCCCCGAAGAACCGTCGTGTAAGGGGGTCTGTTGCACGTTAAATCCGTCCTGACCAAACGTCCTCCCACTGGTGTGGTGTAGAGAGGGGAATGCCGGCTCAGGTGTCATCCTCGTCATCTGACCGCGGTTCAAAATGACGAGGTCCGTCCCAAAATAGCCCTAGTGTTGCTTCAAACGGGACTTTAATATAACTAAACTAAAACTAATTAGAGAGAGACGTGTATTTCGATTATTTAATAGTTTTTTCTCCCATAATTTGAAAGATCAAAGTTATGGAAAAAAATCAGCGAGGAACAGTGGTCCATGTAAAAAATATCAATTAAACAAATTATCAAAATGTGAAGGAATTTTGACACATCTAGATGCTGTTGTAATTCCTTAAGAAGCTCCAAAATACCAATGAAGATGAGTTTTTCCATCACAAATCATTACAAAAAAAAATATTTATTGTGTTCTTCTAAAATTAATAATTACACTGTAAATACTATTTTTTCAACGGATTGCTCATTTTTGCACAATAAATTGGGAACCTCCAGTGTATATTCTAATACTGGGAATGAATCACTATTTCATGGAATCAGATCCTGAATTTATATTGTAATAAATTTAAACAATGGATTTTGAAAATTGCAGGCATGCATTCTTATGGGGATATCAAACTAGTGAAAACAGAACTTAGGAACAATGATTTTTGGCGTAATCCCAGTGTTTTTTACATATGTGTGTGTTTTTAAATTTCTGTATCTACTCTTGATTAACAATTTCTAGTCTTCAAAATCAAGCTGTAAGTATAAATGTGCTAATGTTATTTTTGAATTACTCTTCTCAACTCCAGTTAATTCACACTGCATCGGGGAAGGGAAGTCTGTTACTAAGGAAGAGTGTGTTTGAATATCTCGCCTGCTTTTTCGCTGTTTAGTATTCTTTGAGTTGAGTATAGAAAAACATTATACTTAGCTCAACAAGACCCAAATTCGTAATCTGTAAATAGACCTATACGTATAATTATTGTTTCCAGAGCATTTCTTTCACCAGACAGCTCTAAATAAATGGTGTTTTTTTTAAATAATTTTTTGAGCTATAATTTAAACAAACTTATTTTAAAAGCTCACATTTCTTTTAAAACACATTTCGAAGCGTAATGGGATTTTTAAATAATAATAAATAGTTTGTTCATCCCTAAATTTCTTTACTTTGTGCGTTTCCGATAATACCAATGAAAGCTCTAAACTTTCGTCAGCTTTCATTTCGACTTTCAATCAAAGCTTCGCATCTTATTTCAAGGGATAAAAATGCTAATCTCCTTAAGTGCAATAATTCTGATGAAACTTTTATAAACTGACAAAACACCAACGACCCTTCTTTGTGGAGGCATTTTTTTTTATATCGCCAACCCAATTTTTTCTCCCTGCACCCCCTTTTCCTTCCAAATGAATGAAGAAACCAGCGGGGAGAAGGAGGGTGTATTGTGAGAACCGAGGATGGTGTAGCGGAATGCTGTCTTGTGAGTCATCCTTCCTCTTGCGCGTGCTCTTTGATGCAGATCAGATCCCTTCTCCTCCCTCATCCTAAATCCGAGAGCAGGAGGGGGGGGGGTGCTCAAATTATACAGCAGAAGTGATTGAAGGCTGAGAATTGATTTTTCATTCATTTTTATCCATTGTTCAGGCGAGGGTCCTACAAGCTTGTCTTTGCTAATGGGACGGATGGTGAGACCCATGTTATGAAATGAACGACAGGCAGAAATGAATAACTTGAATACAAAGCCTGAAGAAATTCGAAAATCCCTTTATGTATTTATCCTTTCTGTTAATAAGTATAAATGCCCGCTTTTCTTTCTTGAATGGAAATGCTGCTGCAGTAGATATGTCGAATAGGATGCCTGCAATGGCCTTCTTCAATTTTTTCTATTTTCGCTTAAGAAGATTTCCTTATTTGTTTTGATTGAGTCGGTACAAAAGTAGTCTATCATGATGTAGAAATGACCTGTATTTTACGATGTGAAAATTTCCTTATTTGTTTTCATTGACTTAAAATGAAACTTGATAAATGAAATGAATGTGATGTCAATGCGAAAGCATTATAGCATGATGAAAAAATGGTAGTGGGGCATAGGTCTTCATTTTATACTGATTACTGTATTAAAAACTTACAACATTAACTGGGTAATAGAAACAGTAGAATTTAGGAAAAAGTCTTGGACAAAATGATGATTATGATTGCCGAAAGATCGTAATCAAATTTTATTCGAAATTCATTAAAAACAAGAGGCAAACTATTTTTAACTTAAGTACAATACTGAATTATTTTTTATCCATTTATAAACAGACAGTTTTAATGTTTTTTCGGCACCATTTAACTTCAAAGCAGAATAAAATAATTTTCTTTTCCAAAATTTGTAAATCTTTCATTGCTTTTCTTAAAAAAGCGTTATCTTAAGCTATGCTCATTTCTTTTTTTCGCTTCTATCTTCATCAAAGGAAATCTTCTGTTATTATATTTTTATGGCGTGTCATTTAAATAGTGTTTTAATTAACTGGTATTCATTTCTTGACATCGTAAAAGCACCCTTTTTATAAAATGCAATACACTATTCGATTGCAATCTATGTAGATCCGCAGATTTCAGTTATTCATTCCAAACAAGATGATGTAACGAGAGCATCCCATTATATATATATATTGTATCATATTTTTTTGTTCGCATCAAAAGAATGCAAAAAAAAAAAAAAGAAATCACTAAAATGAACGTCTACGAGTTACTTTTGTTAGTTAATATAAGCTTTACCAACTTTTCAAAACAGATGTTTTATTTTATAACAGACAATATCCATATATATCTAAAGAATTGAATCTCCCTGTTTTCTTCAAATCAATTTTGTTTTAATATAGAAAATAAATGCTGGAAATAATAGAGACCATACATTTAGTCACCTGAATTTTGTTTAGAAAAATATCGAACTAAATCTATTTATTCAATGATATAATGCTCACTTAAAAAAAATAAATCAATGAAATGCAATGGTGATAAATATAGATAATTTAATAAACGCAATAACTGAAGTTACTTTTTAAAATAATTTTGAAATGAAGAAGGAAATAAACATTTACCTATAAGTGCTACATTACTAGTTTGCTTCCAAAAAACTTACATTTCTCCCTTTTATTCTCTATCTTTTTTATGCCTTATTCACTTGCCCGAGTGTCCTCTTGATTTCAATATTCGAGTAACTCCTCATTCTGATTGTGGATTTGAATAACCCTTGAACAAGGAGAATGGAATTCAGAACACGGTTCTTCCATTAAGATCCCTTCCCTACTTTTTTAAGTGTCTCTGAGAGGGTTCTCATTATAAGTACTGAATTCCCTAAAAATAAGTAAATAATTCCTTGTACTCGATGAAAACTGCTTTCGTGTTTAATTAGATCATCCTGTACATTTCTGTGGAACTTATTCCTCAATTTTTTTTTCATTGCCATAGAAATCACAATTACATTATACATATACGATTAACATATACGTTATTTATCTTTCAAAAAAATGTTAGTGGTTAAGTTTTTAATCACGCTATTGCGTTTCTGTTCTGCAATTTTTTTTTTCCGCTCATGATCCAGCGAAGAATAGTTATAAACGAAAGCTAACCAAAACCAAGCAAATCCTTATTGTGACGCCAATAACCCTCTTTGCATTAATTGTTTCGTACAAGAGAAAAGCCAATGGTAAATGAGTCAATTGCGGTTTTTTTCTCTTTTTCCCCTGCCTGTTGATACTGGTTACACTCTCTTTTGTCCTCTCTAGGATCCACAAGTAGGAAAATTTGCAGTGAGGACCCCAGGCTGAAAAGTATACAATCTGATTATCCTTCTGATTCTTCGTAAAGGACATAACGTAAATTTATTCATAATACTGTGCAATGTATTACTACTTTCAGAATTTCTTTAAATATTTTCCAAACAGTGATGAACTACACCATTTTTCGCAGAGCAAGCATCTTGTGGCAGACAAAACCGGTTTAATACATTTCAAATAAGTACGGCACGGGCACGAAATTCATGATTATAGGCAATACAAAAATACCCATCTCAGGAAACGGCAAGCTGCGGATAAGATCCATCATGATAAGGCACGGTTCACAGGTTTCAACTGGTGTCAGATTATATGTCGAAACATCGCAGTGACAGAACCTATGTATTCCCCTGATCTCATGCCATGTGATTTTTTTCAAAGCGGAATTTGCTTAAAGGGCAACAGTTATGTTCCGAAGAAAAGTAATGATGACGACACTTGTTAATGTGGAAAAGGGGAGGCGCATTTCGCATTCGCATCATATGTGCGCGAGATAAAAATGCCTAAATTCCATACTGCCGATATTATTCTGTTATAAAAGTTCTGAAACTGTTTGAACTTAATTCTGTAGGGAAAATGAATGAGCTGTGTCATTAGATTATTTAAGAGGATGTATCTGTCATTTTAAATTTGGGGGAAAAATCAGCAAGAATAGAGTGTCGGTCATTCATGAAACAACGTATGAAACAAAATCCGAGCAAAAAAAAAAAAAAAAAATCATCACAGTAGTGTAAGTATCCGAAAATCTAGATACACTATTGCCAATTATTTTTAAAAAAATTCGAAAATTCTAAGGAAGACAAATTCTTAATTAAAATTCTTATTTAATCTATAAAAAATTGTTTAAAAATAAGTTAATATAATTATCTTTACAAATCAAATTTTTTTCTATGAAAACACACTATTAATTTATTTAAAAATTAAATGATCGATATAATGATCCATATTCACAGAAAAAAATGAAAATGAAACATTGCTCCTTTTTATTTTTCAATTCTTTCTTCGAATAATAATAAAAAAGAATATTTTTGCATTTTCTTAATTCCTTTTAACATATGTCCGTAGCAGCGTCTTTACCTTTCACTGAAATCTGTCAAACAACGAAAAGGAAATCGAAATTACAAGAGCTAAAATAAAATGAAGCTTCAACTTTTTTTCTAAGTGGAACGCGACAATCTGAGAAATGATGTGATTGGCATCGTGATTAACCAACCTTTTGTTCGTGTGGACCGTTTTTAATCGCTCCCTGGGGGTCTGTCCTACAGGTAATATGCCGCTTGATAAATATGCAAATTGGATTGGTACAATTCTATCCACTCTTTTTCTCCCCTAGGATCGATATTGCCCTTCGTACTTGGGATACAGTTGGTTCGAATTCCCTAGCATGTTTCGTTTGTCTGTTAACCGAGAGGGGAGAGAGGGCTGCTGGAAAACTCTTCAATAGAAATTGTCTTTCATTGTATAAAAAATGATTGGAGATGATCTTGTGTGGGAATTACCTTTAAATGTAGTATTTGTAAACAAACTTTATATTTTTCTTTACTATCAGATCCTATCTTGAAATGATTCGACTTTAGAAGAGTCGGGAATTCTTTAATTATTATTTAATTTTTCTACTTTAATTTTTGAGATAAAAGTGAGATGGGATATGTGTACACATTTGTATGTTAGCGCTACAAGTAGAATGAATCCAGTCATATCATTTTGACTTCAGTTCATATTCTATCTCCGAATTCATCGGGATGGTTTTACTTCATTTCTAATTCGTGGAGATATTTTTTTTTCTATAAAGTAATAAATAATTTATAAAGATATAAAGTAATAAGTTTTGAAGTTTTAGGCCCAGGATTTATTCGCGAAATCATGATAAGATATGTGGTTCGAAGTGACTTCGTTGAATTTATCCTGCTGCGTTCCATCGCATTGCTATGATTATCTCTTAAAAAAGATCTTTACATTTAAAATTTCAAAAACTAATATTTTCCATGATACCTTTTATTTTACTGTATAATTTATTTTCAATTTTTAAAAGCATTTTCGAATAATAAAGTTCACACAAATTTAGAATAAATTTTAACGTGCACAAAAACGTTGTGCCTGCATTAAAAAAGTACGATTTACCAACGTGTTGCCATTTCTCTGACAAAAAAGGGTTAAGTTAATTCTCACTACAAATGAAACCTACAAAAGTGAAATTTTGAGCAGATGTTTATGTGAAATAAAATAAATATGAAATATGATATTTTCTTCGAAAATAAGTCAAGAAGAGACTTTTAAAATCTGAATTATATCGAGAATATATCCACTCAGATCTGGATGTTGTAGCTCATTTCTAAACCATTAGTCATATGCATATGCATTTCAAGAAAAATGGCTTAAATAAGGTGAATAATCATATTTCATGTAGTTTGAGTGAGTAAAGGCTCTGATGAATAACAGAATTTCAGACTTTTTCTTAGACCTTCACTCTTATGAATCTTACTTAATACAAGCAGCACTTATATTATTTTAGACAATCGGTCTGGGGGCCCTGATTGGCGCATTTTCGAAGACAGTTGATGGAGAAGTCTAAAATAGAGTGTTTTTATAGAATGGAGGCATTCAAATTTTCATATCTCAATAAGTTTCATTGCAAAGGTGTGAAACTTTTTTTAAAAGTATAATTGTCTTAATAGTATTTCATTAAATATGACTCACAGAACAGAAGATCTGTGTAAAAATTCAAAAATTTTAAGTCATCAGAACATTTATTGATTTAAATGACATACAATATTATTATTTATTTCATTTATACCATTTTTTATTAGATATATATGTCAACTCATACAGTTTTATAAATTGTTTGGACCTGATTAGAGTGGATATCCTGTATATAAACTATGTATGCCTTAAATGAAACTGAATAACTGAATGAATGATATGGCTATTTTAAATGGTCGCAGAAGACATTTTCTAGTATTCTTTTTATTTTTAGAAACTATGACATTTCATTTTTATTCTGTTTCATACAAGCATGTGCTGAACATTACACTTTCTTAAGTTTAGTTTGCAGTAAGAGTTAATTTTATCTTTCAATTTGAGTTTTTGTCAACGTGATGGCAACGTTCTGATACAAGCTAATTTTTTCCAAGCATAACATGCTCGTGTAGACAACATTTTATTTTCATTTTTTGCGAAATGTTAAAAAATATGATTACAATATTTTTTTTATCATTAAAAATAGAAAATTTATTTATTAAAACATTGGTATCATTGAAAAGATAATTTTTTCAAACTTTAAGATGATGTAAAAAAATTAGTTTTGCGTTATAATAAATTAGCGCGGAAACACGCCAGAATTTTGTTAGAATTTAATTACTTAAAATTCTAATTAAAATTTTAAAAATTTTTCTGAGATACACATTTCCATTCACCAAAGTATATATGGGCCAGATGTGATAAGTCTGCGTCGTATCATGCCAACACATTCACACACTAATAATCCACCTTGGTGAAACTCCGGGCATTCATTGGCGTATTTTCTTTAAGACAGTGGATGGGAAAATCTAAAATCGTGCGTTTTTATAGAATAGTGATAACCAAATTTTTATAAATCTGTCAATTTAAATGATTGATTTACTTGATTAGAGTGCAATTCTTTTTATTTAAAATATTAGTGTCTCAAGAATATTTTGTTAAATATAGTTATTTACTTCATTTATACCATTTTGTTAGCAGATTATGTCTGTTATTATAGGTTTACAGAATAGCTGTTGTGTCCTGATTAGAATGGATATATTAAACCACATTTACCTTAAATAAAACTGATTTATTGAATTAATATATTGGGAAGTTATCGGGAAAAAACGACGAAATTTCGCTTAATTTTTAATTAATAAATTTTTTTAAAAATCGCCCATTTTCGACTTCTAACTTATGCATGTGTCAAATTTGGTATCTTTAAGTCAAACGGTCTGGCTGTAGAGCGCCAACACACACACACACATTCATCTTTTTTATGATATAAAAATATTCTTGAGACACATCGAACTCGAAGTTGAATTGCCAAGAATATCTTACTGAATATTATTCATAGGATCAAAATATTGTATATATTTTGACGACATAATTTTTACAAAGGCACATTTATTGACCGAAATAAATTTGAATATTTTATCATTTCGAAATTAAAACTAAATGCTGAATTTTATGTTAAAGGAGAAAAATTTATGGAATTATCTTTTGATATAATGTATAAATTATAGAAAATATTCTGCATTACCACACATAAGACGTCAATATTGAATAGTTCGTTTTCCTGTACTCATACTTTAAAAAAAGAAAAACATATTTGGTTGCAGGGAAAATAGCTTTTGGGCGTTCATTGAAATTCAATCATTTTCATTTCAAATTTTAGGGAAGATGACAGAAAATGACGGGAATGCGTAGTGCAATGATTGGAAGGACGTAAAACTATTAAAATAGCATTTATGTTTACCAGGCTACTTATATGACCTTTTAAACTTGAATATTAAAAATATTTTGTTGATTCATTTTGTTATTCATTAAAGCTAAACAACATAAACTATTTCATAGAAAAATTTAGTGACTATTAATCCTGATGATTCAGCTGACCGTCAAAGACAGCTAATCATTAATATTTTGAAATACTTTTATTTAATGTGACGATGTTTGTTTCATATTTTTATGAAGTAATTTTATAATCTATTTTTCACTTACTTTCTTATGTGCTTTGTGCCGTTGTGTGTTTACGAAATAATATTTTAATATTTTCGAAGTTAATCTATTAATTTTGATGAAGTATTAATTAAATAGTCTGAGGCGCCATTTGGTAAGGGATTTTAGAAGAAGTAAAAAACTTAATATTTATAATAATTATACATTATATTAAAGAATGAAATAATAAAGGGATAAAATAGATAAAAAGTGACGAGAATAAAAGAAGAATTAAAGAATAAAGTTAATAAAATAATTTAAAAAAATCTAAGTACGATTTTATCATAATGAATTGAACAATGGAAAATATTTTTAATCGAAAATATAGAGGTCGAAATAAAACTGTAAAAACATGAAAATGCAATAAATAAATTAAACCTCGATGAATACGAAAGCGAAAAAAATTACCAAACAGTATTTAAAAATTAACAACAAAAATGTAATATAATTTTTATTAAAATTCCCACTAAAACTATTTCTACCTGATTCACGCTCTTTTACAAATTTGCATTTCGGTTTTGTAGTTAATTTAATAAGAATGCATTTTAAGGAGCGTTAATTTTTACTATTAATAGAGTTATCTTTGTATGAATCATGGAAAACTTGATAAGTCTTTCATTCTATGTTATTAATGGAAGACTTATTTATTAAGTTAAGTCTTCCATTTATAACTTATCTAAGTAACTGATAATTACTAATTGTATCAATATTTAGATCTGATTAGAGAATACATTCGCAAGTAATTGTCTCTAAAATTATTTATGAAAATCGCCATGGGAACAAATGCATTGATAAAAATTGTGCGGACGTGTTTAAAATACACCATTTTTCATTTTATTCAATATTTTGCGAAAAACTGCTTACTTAGTGCTGAGATCTTCTTTACCTTACAAATGCATTGATAAAAAACGCACACGCTTCTTAATTCTTCCAATAACTTTTGAAACTATTTAAGCTAAAAGTGTCTTAATGGATTTCGCACTAAATCCTGTTGTTCGCTATGAAGAGAAGTTCTTGACTTTTCCATTCGAAAAAGAGACGGAAAAGTAAAGAACATGAAAAGGCGAGAAAACTTAATAAACGAAGCAAACGAAATTTCTAAAGTCTTAATCAAATTGGCAAACAAAGAACAGACCGGCTTAGCCATCTTTTCACCCTTTTAGAAGCACCTGAATATGTGCGCTTTCTTTTTTGCTGCGACTCTCTTTGTCGAAACATGTCTGTCTGTCTTATGACATCGATTTATCTTGTTTTATTGTCTGCAATACTGCACTCTCGGAATTTAGAACTAAGAAGAAGAATGTTTTTTAAAAGAAAGATGTTAATGTACTTGAAGGTAAATGCAGTTATCAGTGACGAAAACAGTTGGGGGAGGGGGGATCCTATTATTAACGTTTGTGTTGTTCAGCATGACTGCATTTTGTTTCATCTGTAAATAATTGCCCTTCATTTAATTACTAGTCGCTTAGGAAATCTAATTTAAATATTAATTCTCCGTAGAGAAGGATCGCTGCGTGCTTTATTTATTGAAAAATGAAATAAAAGATCAAATTTGCTATATTTGTATAAAAAAATGGAAAATAATGATTAAAAAATAATTTAGGGTTCAACCACTGTTCGGGTGTTATTTCTTTATACATCTGATGTATTAATTAATTATTGTATCAAATTTTTACTCATTTTTTGATCAAAATTATAATAAACTTTTAAAATATTTTGGTTTGTAATTTAAAGTTTATAAACATATATAGAGATTTCAAAGTAAATTCTGCAAAAATTACATTGAATTATAAATAAAAAATGCATATTATTATTTTATGTAAATATACTTAAATATTTTTAATGTATTGTTCGGCTATATTGTTTCTTAAAATGAAATGGATTTATATGTGTTTTAGTAAATAAGTGATTTAGAGAAATAGTTTTAATACATAAGTCAAGAATTTCACTATGATTGCTTTCAGTATATTATTAATTTTGAATTATATAAAAGTATACTAACAAAAGATAAGAGTACATAAGAGTGTTTAATGTATGTAATACGGAAGTTACATTTTGTGTGTGTGTGTTCGGGTATATATTTAAAATCATTTAGTTAATATTTCCAAAACTCTTGGCTTTGAAATAAGCAGAGCACTGAATAACATCAGACTCCATTTTGTACTCAGAGTTCATTGAAGTCAGAACATCAGAGAGTTTTATTACTTTTGTTGGCATCTAAACAGCAGCCATATTTATCATATATCTGAAAAATACTAAAGCAAATAAAGTAATGTCAGATTTTTTTTCCTGAATGAACTCAGAAACCCAAAGGCATTCTTTTTGCTTCAGACACGGGGCTCATAATATTATTGAGAACTCTAAAATTATCGAAGCGTAACAAAAATAAAGGGATATCATTCCTTTTAAAAAAGCAAATAAAACTATTCTTCGCTATATTAATGGTGTATATACTCTGATTTTTTTATTATCTTTTCTTATAATAAAGGATAACCTTGGATCAATTTTTTTGAAGTTTTAATAAGAATATTAATTAATTAAAAATGATTCGAATTTTGGCCTATTTTTATCATAACATTCGAAGATATTGAAGGACAAAAATGATTTTTTACAGTACCTTAAAATTCAAAAAAATTTATCTTTTCTATCATACCAATCTCTTAACATATAAGTTAAATTTCTATATTTAGCCAATTTTTAAAAAAATATTTTAAGCATATTTTCAATGATTTATCTTAATAAAATTTAAATGACATGAACTCGTTAGGCGTCCCTGAAAAAAAAATTGCATTTTGTAAAATGTTGGCAAAAGTTCAAATTAAAAGATTAAGCCGTCTCTTATTTCAAAACTTTGAAATCTAAAAAGCTGTACTTTGTGCGGATGTAAGGGAAAAGTTTGTGATGTTTTAAAATTATCTACATTATTAATTTTGTCATTCTGTAGTATTTAAGGCGAACAAAGTTATATAATATAAGATGCCCGCTCTAATCAAGTTTCAGCAAATCATTTCTAAAGCTAATATATTTACATCTAATGGAAAAATTAATGTTAGATTTTAACCATGTACTTTACACATTCTTTTTTCTATATTCATACTTTGAAGAAGAAAAAAAACGTGTTTGATTTCAGCAAAAAATGTTTTTGTTGTTTAATTACTTCCGCTTTAATTTAAAGATCAAATTTCATGGGAGCTGGCCGAAAATTCGAAAACTACATAGTGCAACGAACAGAACGTCGTAAAGATTCTATAACAGTATCAAAATTTGAAACTTGAAGAAGTTATTAAGTTCCACAAAATATTTGATTGAAAATTTTATCCCGGGTGACTAGTTGGTCGCCACAGATGGTTAGTATTAAATATATTATCTTGAATCTAAGCTTCGCCATAGAATTTTTTATAGCTCATCCAGTTTTTGATAGAAAAATCACTTTCGAATTTGCTAACAAAACTAATATATATTTAGCAGAATTTATGGGAAAGGCGACATCCTCTAATATTATATTCATGTCTTTTATCCGTGACAAATTCTGATCCTAATATCTCTTTGCATTTATGGTGTGATGTAGCTCATTAATAAATAAATTGAATACTTCGAAACTAATATAACCAACAGTTTTAATATAGCATATAACTAAACAGTAGTACTCAGGATTTTAATTTTCCTTTCTCAGATACTAAATTCTTGATTTAGAAAAAATCATATCATCATTTAAACACATTATAAAACGAATCAGCTAACCTTATATTGCCGTTCATGTCCTTAGACATTTTTTAAGCTGAAAAAAATCCTTGTTGTGGATAAAAAACAAATTTTCTCTCAGAAAAGTCTGTTACACACCTAAGCGCGCATCTTAGTTTACTTCCTAAACAGGGTCGGGATAGTCTGGTTGGTAGGGCGTTGGATTCTCGTCCCTTGGGTTGGGAGTTCGAATCCCGCCGGCCCAAGACTCTCTGTGTACAAGGTGGCTGGTACATGTATAAATCTGCCGTAGCCACAAAGTCCTCCAAGTCGAGACAATACACTGGAGGTAATAGATCAGAGGTGAACGTTCTCTGATTCAGGTCTAAATTGCGATCTGTGAATGAAATGTGTGAATGGAGTCCCGCGAGAAGGGCTGTGAAGCATGAGTAGCTAAGACGTACTCTTGGCCCTAGATGGCGCTATTGCAACAAGAGACGCTAAAACTCGGCTTAAAGTCGCTGACTTCGTCAGCGGGCTTGTCTATGACAAGTGCCATAGGCAACAACAACAGCTTCCTAAACTTCTCAGGTCCAGGCTATTTGAACAAAAATCATCCTGTAAAACTGCTCCATAATTTCTCTACGTTTTTCTTCTGATTCCTATTAGAAATATTTGTTAAACTTCTTATTCTTAAGTGAAGCTGACGAAGGATACTTCAAGTGCGATATATATTGGCGCATCTTCTGCATAGCCACAAGCCGTTTTCCTTTCAGAGGAATGGCGGTTTTGATTCAACTTTCACACTTTCCTCGAGGGAGGAATGGAAGCTTTAATTAAAATCGACCGAAACCATGTGACAAAGCAAGTAGGCATTGGATTGTCTCTTTTTTTTAATATCTTTCCGCGACGTGTTTCTGCTTTTTAACCGGCCATTCCTCTCGCGGCGTCCCGGACGCTTGTAATCCGGTAATTATGCCACAGCCACGTAACGAGCGAGCCAGATAACGCCGATTACAAGTTGAGGCATCATCAGTCGAGCATTAAGGGGCGCATCGCTTGGATTAGGGGCTGACACCGAACAGGAGCGGCCCCCGAACAAGGGCGGAGAGGGTTGCCAACGTAACGCCAACAGCTTCCTCTACATACTTAGAGTGTCTGTATCTTAGAAATGTGGAGGAATACTGCCTCAGTGGTTTCGGGGCATTTATGCCATGCTTTGCCCGCTGGGTGTGAAGACTTGAGAAAGTGATGACTAATCCGTGTGATGTGGGGTCAGTGAGCGTGATTTTATACAAGGAGAGCTGGATTATCTCAACCCTCCTGCACTCCGCTTTGGCTAAGTGAGCGGAGAGAAGAGTTGCTCTACTCCCCTCTTTGCAATGTGCACGAATGAACTCATTTATGCGTCTTTTGTCAAGCCTAGAAAACACTGTTCGCACTCAAATATAATAGGAATTTGAAAAAAAATTAGTGAATGAAAGGAGATTTTGTATTAAAGTCTTGAAATTGAATCATCTATTTATTTCTATATATATATATATATATTAAAATTACTTTTTAATTATAGTGGAAGTTACACAAACACGCACACTAGTTATATTTTTTCCCATTTGTTAAAAATAGAGAAAATTTGTACAAAATAAAATTGATGTTAATGAAAATCTAAATTTTTGATTACTAAAGTGAAGCAAGAATGTTTTTATGTGATGAAATACTTCGAGATTATTAACAGAAAGTATTAAAAGCTGGATTTTTTTTTACTTAAAAATCTAATTAAATTTTTTTTTAAAAAACTATTTCCTAGTGAACTTCTTCTTTATCATTGAAGAAGAAACCCTCCTTCTCTTACCCCAAAACTCATACTAGTTACATATTGCAATTTCTAAGTCGAATAGTCTCGCATTTTGACCTCGGGCTTATCACATAATTTACTGAAAGTATCCATTATCGGGTTGAGAAAATCTTTATTGTTTTATTCCTTATTCGGAATTAATTCTAAGTCGACTTCAGTTAGCTCAGGATTGGTGAACCTCGTTTTATTACATCCCTTCTTGAAGCGACGACAATATTTTGGGACGGACATGAACAGAGGTCAGGAAGAAGGCAACACTTGAGCTGGTACCCCTTCTCCAAACTTCCGCACCACGCCATCCATTTTAAGTGACAGCCGTGATCGTATCGAAAAAGAAAGATTGTTGTTTCGTATCTTGTCGCACTTTTATTGAATAATAGAAATGTAATATTTCTTTAACATAAGTGAAATACTAATGTTTTTATATTTATAGAATATATTTTAAACATTAGTGAACGTGAAAAAAGCGAAGAAATAATAATACAAGTTCATGTGTCGCCCTCGTCATCTGACAATTGTTTAAAAATATGAAATCCTTATGAAAATAGTCTTCAAGCTGCTTCAAAACCAGACGTAAATATTACAAAACCAATCCTTTTATTTCATGGATATTTTTTTTTTTTATTACCAAGCTTAGAAGTTAAAGATTATAGTATCATTATGCAGTTGAGAATTCGAATCATTAAAATCAACCAGCATTCAGTCTGAATTTTCAAACGTGATTCTCATTATTGTAAGAGTGGAATGCTCGTCTAAAAATGAACCATTCTGAAGCGGGAACCTAAAAGAACATCTGAGATGTTTTTCGTTTAATTGTTATTTATGATCTTATAATTATTTCTATTAATATTATATTTAAATTATTCCTATTAATTATTATAGTTATAATTATTTAGTTTTTTAATTAAATGTACTCGTTAGAAATATCTTGATGTAGAATGTTTCACTCAGTGACCTACCAAAGTAGTGAGTGACTTACGATTAAAATTATTTTTTCTGTACATATTTGACCTTAAATACTGAATCGAAGTCAATTTTGACAAAAATAAATGAGTTACTGCGTTCTCTTTGTAAATTTTTATAAGCCTGATATTTATAACATCCAGACTTCATGTTGCTATATCACTTATTTCAGTAAAATCATTTTTTTTCTTCTTTGAACTCGATGTCCATGAACAAAAATTGCTGATAATATGTGATAATGGAATATTAATCAATTGTAACTAAATGAAAAATTTTATTAACTGTAGCCGTTAAATGAATTTAAAGGAAATTCTCCTACTCAAGATGATTTGTGACTTTTAATTTATAAATACTGATAAAGGGAGATCTCTGAAGATTTCGTGACTCCATTATATTTCTAATCAAACTCACTTGAAATCATGAACCAGAGATTAAGAAGACAGCCTACCATGTATCCACCTTTCACCCATTTCAACCGAATTCAGCAGCAGTTTCAGCTGCTCAATAGATCTCCGCCAAGCTAGAGCTTCTGCCCAGAGCAACCCTTGTCTCGATACGGCGGTCATCCTTAATCCGGCTGTCAGCTTATCATTGGCGGAGGCCTCCGCTCAGCGTCAGGGCTGCTAATTGACACTAATTATCGCAGCCTCGTACGACACCCTTATTAACAGGCGTCCCTATCGCCCCGCTCGGCTTTTTAAGCCTGTTTACAACTGTTTCTCTCTATCTGCGAATGAAAGGCCCATACATCATGAGCGGAGTGAAAGTGTGCTGAATGGGAATGTTGCAAGTTCGAATGCTTTTCCCATCACAGATGGGAAAAGAACATTGCTAGAAATGTATACTTATATTACTGGGTGAATCTGTTTCATAAATCAGGGATGGACATATTTCAACTAAAATCTCATGCAATTCATCATTGTCTAACATCTTGTCATTATCTAACATCTTGATAACATCTAATTTGATGGAGAATATTGCAAAAAAAATCATAGGATGATTATACCACTTACATAACATGCCACTGTGTTATAATAAACATTATGCCAAGCAATAATGCCAGATGAACACGGCAAGGGGATATAGATGCCCCAAGCACCAGTCTTGGGAGTTTCTTATTCCATTTTATACAGTCAAAAAGGGGCTCTCGTGATTCGTGGGGCCAAGATCCGATTCCGCTGAAGGGCAAAGATTTTCCCTCTTTGCTAGGAGATTTGAAGGAGGCAGTTGTCGCCCGGGTATCGCATTTGTCATAGGATCATGGTTCAAAATTTAGAACCATGAGTACATCAAAATAGTATGTTGGGGCTTCCAATTAAAACTTAAAAGAACATAGTAAATTTGAAGATTAGAGGTTCGAAAAAAATGCTGTGGCCCGAGTACTATGTGGTTAATCATAATATAAATTATTCGCTAATGAGCAAAATTTGGAAATAAATTATAATAATGCACTGAACACGTACTTTTTGATTGTGCACAATGAAAATACTTATTTTCGTAATTGTATTATAGGTATTAGCGGTATTATAGGTATTATCAATTGTACTATAACGAGAGATCTACTAGAGACCGGTTTCATATACTGCAATTATATTTCAAAGGTTTTTCCTTACTTTTTTGAAAATGCATGTCTCTATGAAATTTTTGTGAGATATAATTTTTCAGATTTTCACATTGCATCATTAATCGCACATGAATCTGCCGTTTGGCTTCGGGTTTGTTGTCTTTAACATCTTCGCATTAGCACTGGGAAGGAAGAAGTTGTCCTAATGCTAATCAGCAGCCATTTATAGTACTACAAGAAATACGCCCCATTATAAAAGTTCAGGTAACTCGACTTCACAGCCTTAATACATAAACCCTATAAGAACCTTACTAACATAACAGAAGTTCCCATCTCCATTCCTGATGTGCATCCGATTTGAGCGATGATATTATTAAGAAAAAACTGAGGAGTAATGAGCAATTTGATTATAATGCATTCTCTTCATCCTACTGACATATTTGTTACAACAAACACTTAAGGAATCTTGATAAGGGTGATGTATATTGAAAAAAAAAATGATGAATGTAAATTAGTAGATCATGATTTGAAATGACTGCTATGCACACTTAGTCAAATTGAAATTGTGATGCATTTGTTCTCTGAAAATGCTATGCTCACTGAGCATTTTCTGTTGTTTCTAACAGCACTTGTCAAAGACAAGCGTACTGGCTTTTGAAGTCAGTGATTTTAAGCCAAGGTTTCAGTAACGCCATCTAGGCCCAAGAGTACGACTTAGCTACACACACGTCACAAGCCTTTTTACGGGAGGGACTTCATTCATGCATTTCATTTATTCCTAAACAGATCGTAATTTAGACCTGAATCAGAGAACGATCACCCTTGATCCAGTACCCCCAGTGGTATTACTCTCGACATGGAGGGCTGTGCAACCACGACAGATTTATACGTGCACCAGCCACCACGCACGCGAAGAGTCTTCGGTTGGCGGGGTTCGAACTCACAACCCAAGGGACGTGAATCCAACGCCCTACTAACCAGGCAATCCTGGCCTCGAGCATTTTCTACCAATTTTAATTGTAATTTATTATTTTTTGACTTAAAGAAGCTAAGTAAATTGCGGGAAAATTGTGAAAGGAGTCTACAACTTTATTCTGCAGCCGATAATCAGAAATGAAAACTAAAAATACCATTTTAAAGCTAGTGACTTATGATAAAAGATGATGCTCGCAAGGGAATGTCTCTATATATTAAATTGCACAAACTTCGAAATTTCCTATGGAAACACCCTGTTTCTAAATTTAGACATGAAAGATTTACATATTTTCTGGTTGTCGGTAATAATAATTTTTATTTTTATTTCTGTGACACTTTAAAAGTAACGATAAAATTACAGTCTATACATCAACAAAATTTGCTACTTCGTGCATTATAAAATATTTACAGTGAAAAATTTTGGGTGAAGTTTGGTTCTTTTCTGCATAGAAATTTTCAACAGTTTTGAAAGTTTTGTTTAACTTCCATCTGAACTTGAATCGTGGAGCTTAAAAGCAACAAATTGGAAAGTCTTGTTCTATGAGCGAAACAAATTAAAATGAATATATTATTAATTGCTTTAAATAAATATTAATTTTAATGTTAAAATTAAAATCTTACCAATAGAGGGAAAGTTAAAACTGATTCTTTTTTTTCATTTTATTCATGCATTACAGTCTATAGGTACTATTATATTATCAATAGCTACAATTCTTTTCATCGATCTGACTACTCATAACTAGACACGGGATAATAATTTGAAAACGGATATAATTATAGAAATAATTAAAATTTATGTAATAATAAGAATAATAATTATTTTATATAATTATGGAAATAATTTTCCACCTTTAAGAATCATTCAATTTAATAATCGAACCTTTTTATTACAATATGTAATTTGTGTGTCGTATTTTTGTAATTTTGGCATTCGTTCTTAAAAGTTTAAAATTCTTTTCAAAAGGGATAATGGTTTAACACTTATCGAAAGAAATTCTGAAAAAAATTTATTTTCCAAAAAGTTTATTTACGCCCATAGCAACTTACAGGGTGGTGAATGGTATAACTTGTGTGGTTGCCATATTATGAACACAAACATAAATGAGAAAATGACTTTTAAACACACACGCACAAAATAATAATAATAATAATAATAATAATAATTAGTTTTGATTACAACCAAGCTTTTATAGTTTAGAAGTTATATAATGTCTCCATACTTTTTAAAAATATATTCATTTCTTTTAAAATATATTCATTATTCAGTTACATAGTCTTTTCTCTACTTTTTAGTTTTAAAAAAGTATATCATCATTTTCAAAGTTCATCTTTTTTATTCAGCTGGGTTTAGTTTAGTTTAGTTATATTAACATCCCGTTTTGAAGCAACACTTAGGCTATTTTGGTACGGAACTAGTCATTTTGAACCGCGATCAGATGACAAGGACGACATCTGAGCTGGCACTCCCTCTTCCACACCATACCAGATTTATGTAGCTGGGAGTAGACTTGTAACTACTGTTACTTCGCTCTTTTAATAGCAATCTGTGATGTATTTATCTTTTTTTTTATCTGCAAAAGTTGACTCGATTCAAGCCAAACGCATTGCTTAAGAAGTTGCAATGAGTATCAAAAGACACTTACCGATTATAAATTCTTGTTCTGTAAAAAAATTTTGGTGGGATCGGATGTTATAAACTTGATATAAACAATCTAAAAGTTCAACCCTTTAGAATGAAGATTGCATGATTTCGTTTATTAAATTATATATTGAAGCTTGCTCAAAGTTCGGCATCATTAGACCGCTTAAAATAAAGCATCATATAAAAAAACACATTTCGCAACATTATAGATAAATAACAAAAAAATTATGTTTCTTTTTTATCTGTCTTAAATACATTAAAGTTCCACTCTATATTGGAAAATTTTATGACGAATTTATAGAATTTTCAGTTTTCTAATTATATAATATGAAAAGAAATATATGGATTGTTCAAATGTATGTCCGTCTCAGTTGACGTTAATGCTATAAAGAACCATGGCAAAGAATAGATTTTATTGTTGAAATGTATTGTTGCTTAGAAGCCAGTTAAGTTAGTTGGGCCAAAATTTTTGTTTAATAATTTAGTTTCTAGTGAACTGACTGCCATATTAATGAAAATAGTAAGATAAGCATTTTAATGAAAATAGTTCATAGTTCCTAATCCATTACAGCTCATTGGGGAGAAAGTTGCGGCGATCTTTGTTAACCAGTCTCATAATCCATAAGTTTTGCTCATATGCTGTCTATTTTACTATTCGATTACTTCTGCAAATACAGAAATGATCTGTTTATTTCTTTAGTAAACAATTGATTATCGCATATATAAGACTTAATTTACCGCGTATAAAAGTACTAATGTATACTTTTTTTAAACACTGTGTTGTTAATTCATCACCGCATGAAATTATTTCCAAAATAATCATTGAAAGAAATTTACTTACATATCAAAAAATAGAGCTGAAAAAAATAGTAATTGCTTTTGCATTGAAACTAAACTTCTGGTAATTTCATACAAATGGCAGACAACAATATCGAAAAATATGGTTTTCTGCATACTTTTAAAGCACTAGTTAAGACTTTAAAGACTTTTGCGCTTTCGTTTGTTCATGAATCAAGTAGAATAGGAAACATAACTTTGATAATTTAAAAAATAGTGTGCTCATGGAATTTTAATTACGTTATTGATTCAAAATTTTCATGAAATTTTTCAAATTAAAATTGTTTTTTAATTATTTTTCCTTATCAACGCACTCTAGTGAGCACCTCAGATATGGGAATGAGAAACTTCCGAAATTGTGATTGGTTCTCACCATCCTGGTAGTACAGAAATGGTGTACGGTGATAATCTTCTACCGATGACGGGATGTGCCTCCTACGGGAGAGGTTGTACTCTGACAGGTTATAGCCCTTAGGACTCAAACTTTATTTACGGCAGTGCAATCACAGCATCTAGTCCTTCAGCTTTTTTAGTCAGGATGGATCGGAATGGTCGAGTAATGATTACCAGCGTCTATGAATCTGACAGAAACGCACCCGATTGTTTATGTTTTATGTTTTTGAGACCTGTTTCGGACGCTCATTCGTAGTTCAAGGAACTTTACTGCTTACAAACCTTGATTGTCTTTTAGCATATTACCATTATATCCTGTATAATATTTAGGCGTTTTATGACATTTTAAACAGTAAATTTGAATCGCTATTTTGGTTGTTATTTAGATATTCGGTCTTCATCTGGATTTTTTGCATGATACCTCAGTAAAAGTATTGTGTAAAAAGTATGTATGAAAGTATTTATATCTTAATATTTTGATATTTCATTGTTATTCTTTATAATATCTATACTTGAATGTATAGGCATTCCATGATATATTTACTCATTCTGCAGTATATAGATTTGTAAATAGATTACCTACTCTGTACAGTGCTCAAGTTTGCTCTCGATAGAATGTCGGTAGCGTGCAGACATTTAAAGTTATGTGTGGCCAATTCCAGACATACGATTTGATCCACTTTTCCTCCTATCCGCAGTAAGCTGTTTCGCAAGTCATTAACGACAACTGCAAACATGGTGCATAATTTAGACCAGCCCATGAAACAGCGATAGTGGCTGCCATCCGCAGTTTTTTTTTTTTTAACTCACTATCAGTAATCCCCGTGAAAGTTTAATTAGCATCAGCACGCCTCATGCGCTCGCTTCTGCTGCGCTGCTGAAATGTATTCCTCTGACCTTGCTTTAATTTGTTTTCATTATAAGAGACATGTTATCTCCAAACAACCATACGTCGCACTCCTCTAAATAGAAAACATAAATATAGGAAAACTCTGTATTATTTCTCATTATTAGAGCAAATTTGCAATGACTCTGTGTGTAATTAAACTGTGATAAAAGTTAACTTGCTAGAGAGTTCTATCTGGATGATGTTAACTCGAAATGAGCGATTTGTGTATTGGAACATAGAGCGGAGTTCATTATAAACACGCTGGGATACTGTTAAAGTTTTTGTAAACGTCCTTAAAAGGATGACAAACAAAAAAAAACCGTAATGAACTGCTGGTGATTTTGAATACACACGAAAGTAACATCCATCTTTCTGAAAGGATTCCATTTTCATATATAAAATGAATCTGATACTGTTAAAACTTACCGAAATATAGAGTAGGTCTTAAACGAATAAGCGCATTTCGTAATTGAATAAAAGAAGAACTGTGTAAAATTCAGAAAGGTTCATTCAATGATTATTTTTTCCGTACCTTTGACCTGAACCTCACGGATGATGCACAAATTATCCAGTCGGATAAATGTGATATGAATAAAATATCGCATGAAATGCTGCGTGGCTTTTCACTTTGAATTCCTCCAAAAATCTCAGTGCTCTTCGTATTAGATCGATCCATTTTATTGCATACACGTCATTTTTGAAAATCCGCAATGAAAGAATTTCAGAAGAGCAGTGTTGAAGAGCGGTCCTTCTCAGCCATGACCTTTCTCTACAGGCGAAAGGAGCCCAAATCAATGGCAGAAAACTGTGAGGTTATTCTAGCATTTAAATCAAAACAATAATTATTTCATTACTCTGTGCTGCTTTTATTCGGTTTTAAAATGTACTTTGTAATTAATCTATGACCATTCTGCATTGTTGCAGATCTCACATTTGATTGGTTAGTTTAGCGCATCTTTTTTAACTAGATAATGAGATCATACCATTTTCAGCTCGGACCATTTCTGAATAGAATTTATGTAGCGAAAGCAATGCCAAAGACGATACTACGATGTTCAGTTTCCGAGGCATGACAGCGCTAGAATCTGCCTGCATTTTCATATTTTATACGGAACGCACTTTTTCGGTAGATGTGCGATGGACCGCAACTACCTAGTAGACTCTTTCCCACCACAGACAATTCTATCAAGATGCTGGATACTACTTTTCGAAATCTTCAAAATTATGTCAACAGTCAACTGCAGATTTCTGACTGTACAGTTGCTTGCGCCATGGGGTTGAGGATCGTATGTGCCACAGATAGGTCAATTAAAAAAAGGCTAATTGCTGAATAATAAATGGATGGAAAATAGAAATTCAATGAATGATCGAATATTCAATGAACAATCTATGTCTACATCGAATTATTTAAATTATTATCACATAAATTAGAATACAATTGATTATTTATTCTTAATATATTAGAATGTTTATTGTTCTTTTAATTGACTATCATTTACTATAACTGACAGAACTACTTGGTAGGTCCTATAAAATAACAATTTTCAGTTTACATTTGTTTAAAGTTTATTATTTTCCTATAATCTACAATTAATAATAGTAAGTGGAAAATCATTAACAAATAATTATAATTAATTTTTCAATAATTGTATTATTTTAGTTTTTTTCTATGATAAGTGCATGAAATAATATTTATATTTAATTAAAATTACTAAAATAAAATAATTTAAATTCTTAAAAATTAAACTCTTTTAAAATGTTAAATAAGTAAAAAATGTGTGAAAATGTGAAACTAAATTGACTTGTTATCGAAAAAGAAAACTCATAATAGGCACTGCCAACTGTTGTAAAATAGTAGCATTTGCCGTTAGCAACAACTATCATAGAGCAAATCATCGTGGCGGTCAGAAATTTTCGTATTGCATCTGATGCTCTGATATTTTATTCTCGAGTCATTATTCTCAAATAAGGACTCGAAAAATGCTTAGATAAAATGTTGTTTGGGTAGTAGAAAATAATTTTGTTGTACTCCATCTCAAAATAATTTTGTTGTACTTAATCAATCGCCTTACAGTAGACGGAGACAAAGTATTTGTTAATTTTAAAATAAGGTCGTAAAATTATTTTTCAGCTTTCAGTTTAAAATTCTGTTAAAGATTTATTGTTTTCTTTCAAAATTTTTTTATCAATAATATCAGACATTTCATATTTTACATTCGATATAAATTTTGAGAACTTCAAAGCTTATATTTAAAACATAGAGTAAATTAATTCTCTAATGTAAGCTACTTTATAATGCTTTCAAATTATATTGTAAAATATACATAATTGTTAAACATTATTACGATATATTAACAATATCGCATAAAAATATTTTATAACATTATGCCACTAGAATTACTGGTTAGTCTTCTAAGATTTCAAGCCTGTTTCTATTTAATGCACTTCGTTGCAGCGTGAAATTATAAAATGAATCCCCCATATGAAAAATAAATATATACTTCATGATCTTGCACTAAAAATAACAATATTTTCATTTGTATTTCCCTTTGGTGAGCTTTCAAATGAAATATTCCCTCGAAGAAAAACAATTTATGCCCTCTTCCCCATATATATTCCATTCACTTCTTCTGTGTGGAAATCTGAACAAGCCAACCAATAAAACCTCGAGGCAGGCACTCGCTTCCTGGCCATCAACCCTCACGCGACGCGGGCACAGCGGTATCGTCCTCATCCTCGTTTCCGAAACCTCGACTACCCTTCAGTCGTCTGCAATATCTCTCTCGCGATACAAGTGTCCCCAATATCGAATCTCTGAGGAGATGTTTGGGAGAACGCGGTGACAGTTCCTCCCCATATTTTGACGACCCCAAGTGGAAGAGGAAGATGTCGTCTGCAAGGGGATTCTCGAATCGCTCAACCGATGTCCTCGTTCCACTAGAATGGCTTTGTTGTCAGAAGGTCTCCTTTATCACCGAAGCCACTCTATTTGTTCCTGGATTTGCAGATTTTATCGCAGAGAATGTTTTCATACTTCCATTTTTGCTATTTTGAATGTCCTATCAAAAGTTTCTGACTTGTCATTCGCTTTTATTTATTCCTATTAGATGAGGGGCATTTTATTTCAGATCTTCAAATTATCATGCAGTTTGCCAAGGCCCGTTTTACCATTCATCGACTTAGATGATTGCCTAGGGTCAACACAACTATAGGGCGCTTGACCATCAAACGAAACTCTTTCGGCGTTTTCTACCACTCATAATAGATAAGGGATTGCAACGTGTATTTAAATAACTATTTCATTAATGATGCTTAAAATAGAATAAATATTACTGAAAACTGTTTATATTTCGCAACTTAAACACTCCATAAATTAAGCTGATGGGGGTGGTTTCCCCAAAACTTCCTCTAATAGAGATATTATCCCAGAGAACGCTTTGGCGTGAATTTAGCCTCTTTATTACCCTGCTGTCGTTGGTGAGTTTTTTGGCGATTAATCCTTGGCGTGCGGTCGAAATCGAGTTTTTGCTCTCAATGCGTTTTTCGTCAACGGTTGTAGTCACAAATTTGCGCATCAGATTTGATATATTTAAGTCATTGCGCTTTTGAATCATCGCGTTTACCTAAGTACAGACGGATAGACGGTCAGCATCTTGTTTGGTTTCGACTCTTTTTATAAGCATCTATATTATAGATGTAAAATATATGCACTGAATTTTATCCATCTAGCTCACCACATATTCAAATAAACAGATTTCCCCTCTACGAATTTGGCTCAAAATGTGATAGAAATATATAAATTGAATAGAGAAATCGTATGTCAAAATTCTTCCGTCTAGCTCAAAACGTTTTTGAATTATCTTTGTCGCAGTCAGACAGATAGACATAATTCCAAAAATGTATATTTCGAACTCAAGGAGATCTAAAACGTGGTTGATACTTCAAAATCTCGAGATGAGAAAGTAAAAACAATATATATATTTCAGGTTTTGCTTTGCCTTGAGGCATGTCAATATATAGTAATTATAATCCCCTTTAACTCTTTATATCCCGGTGATACTTAAAATGACCCTTTAAGAGATGCTGATATCTCCATAATATGACGCTATTTTTCTGACAAAAACACAAGATCTTAACTCCAACTCGTCATAAAGGTGTTATCCCTCCTCCGCATAAAATGATGGACCTTCTCAGACTGGGAACGTCTTTAGTGCTTAGTTACTTATTTTCGATGTGAGAGCTGCCCGCTTTAGAATACAGTAAAGAACGCCAATACTTGACAATTATTAACCATTGGCGAAAAGAACCTATTGGCAGGCGATCTTTGGCGATTTATTGCTGGGTTGCTGTTAATGCACATACACCAGGAAACCGAATGTGTGTATTTTTTTCGATGGATTGAAACTAAAATTTCACAACTGCAGTCACAAGAAAGAAATATCATTTATTTATTTAAATCTCTGCGTTTTTCAGTTATCGTGTTCACGTGCACGTGAAAGTATGCACATGCATGCACACATGCATACACATGCAATTCTTTGACTAATGCTTTGAATTTACACAGTTTCTGAAACTGAAATGCAAACTAAATTGTTATGGTTTTTAATGATAGTGTTCAATATTTGAGAAATTACAGACCGACAGACAAGCAAGACCCTTGAGGGATTTATTTCCAATTTTGATTAGGACTTAAACTTTAATTCCTAACTCAGTCCGTTAAATTTTATCTATCCAGCTGTTTTCGATTCATAATTAGCATGTTATTTTATTTTCGGATAGTTGGACTTCCTATTAATGGAATTCGTTCAAAATTAAATAGAAAACTGTAAATTTAATGTTAAGTCTGTGTACTGAATTTCACCCTTCTAGCTGAAATAATTTTTGAATATCTAGCTCAAAGCCAGAACGAGACAAGCCCAAAATTTAAAAATCCAAAAAGTCCCAAGTCATTTTAGGATTTGGATAAATCTCAAGCATGGAAGTTCGTCCAAATCTCGAGTTCAAATGACTTGACAGTTTCAAAGCGGGGAAAAAATAAAGGCATATGATGTATTGTTCTTTGATTCATTTTTTCAAATGGACCAAATAAATGTAACCCTATTCATTCTTAGTAAAAGTTGAAAAGGAGAATGTTTCTAAAACTTAACTTTTTTTTTTCAAAATTACTTTTAAATAATTCAATTTATATGAACTATTTATTGATAAGTAAAATTCGGAACAAACCAAAACTTTTAACGCAAATGCAAAGCCATTTTTTCAATCCAGGACAAAATGACAAAAAGCAGATCTACCCCAGATATTCCTGGATATCTGGTCACCTTAAGTTAAGAATCTCTGGTTCTAAAATTCTTCTGCAGATTTAGTTGAAATTTTGTTGATTTTCTAATTAGCAACTTGAAGCTATTAATGCAGGCTTAGCACCATTGTACGTTCCTTACAATGTATTACCGACGAGATGCTGGACTCTTCAATAAAGCCATGAACGAGCATCTGCATTGTCATTTAAATCCAGGTCGGAATAGGAAGAGGGTGCTCGGGGGGGGGACAAACGATAAATCCCACTAAAGAGTGTCGTCCCGTTTCGCTCCGTCGACGTCCGTCGTAACTTTTCAGCGGTGTTATCGTCTTCACACATGGTCGGAGGTGCTGGAAAAACTCGACATCATCGAACGTCTTGTTTCGATGATACTGCTCAGCCCCCTCCCCCTCCCCCCATCCTCCAACAAATCCAATGAAGGTGTCAGGCTGAAGAAGGGTGGGGGGGAGCAGAATTTTTTTTCTCTCTCTCTTTTCAGATCATCATTTTGGATGCATGCCAGAGGGAGAGAGATGCTTTTGTCTCTTATTTTTTTTCGAGCACCCCATTCTCTCGTCTGCGGAATTCTTTTGCGGACAGCCCCTTTGCTGTTCTCGGTTTGCGAGCGATATGCACTATCGAACCAAAGATTCTCCGGAAATAGAGGTCCCCGGAATTCCTGGATTTCTAATGAGGAATGAATGTACGTCGGGGAATGATAGAGTGCGCTGGTTTCAGTTTCGTTGATGATTTCAGATTGATGATTCCAATATTTTTTTTATGATTGACGGATTCTGAAGTCTTTGATGTTGTTTTTCGTGAGAAATTGTGTCTCTTCAGATGCTTTCTGTAAGGTTAGAAAATTTAAATAAGAGAAGTTCAAAATCCTCAGTTCACTTTAATGTGATAAAGGCAGATGAAATATTAACGATAAAGCAAAAATATGTTTTGAAATTTGTAAAATTCTCTTAGGACGTTTACTAGTTAAATGAATACTAGTTTACGTCGTTGAATGTGTTTCCATGAGTTATAAGATATCAATATATTATTTACCTAATTTCCTCCTTGTATTAAATGTGTCATCACATTTTTTTTTTTTTTTTTTTTTTTTTGAGTTATCTTAAAGGATCCTATGAAAAAGCGTACTCAAAAGAAATTCAGTTTAAAAATTCAACTTTTGAAATCGACAGAAGTGTGCTTCTTGATGATAATTCCATCAGCAATAGTATGTATCCCCCCCCCTCCTTCCACACAGAAGGATTTTGTTTTCCTAATAGGGTTAGGCTTACGATATTCCCATCATCACTCTTTTGTTCTTAAAAGTTATTGTTGATTATTATTGTCACTAAGAAGGTGTAAGTTTGAGATCTCTCTGAGAAATTTTTTTAATGGATGTACTAAATCACTCTACATGATTTTCTACAGTTGTATCGAATGACGTTTCTAAATTTCACTGAGACAATATTGAGACGTACTTTGTGACCTTAAACCGCAGTTAAATGACGAAGATTACATCTGAACTGTAATCCCCTCTCCAAGTTTCAAGGCAACGCCATCCAGAAATCGTTTCATTCTCAGTATCTCATTCCGAGGTCCATATGTAACGGTTGACGTTTCAAACCTGGAATTTCCGTATCCCGTAGCTGAGACCTCCATCTAGACTATCACGACTTTATTTAACAATTCGGAGATTTCGTGAACTTAAACAACTTTCATATTAAATATAATTTAATAAATACAAAATACCAATGACTGCCGTTTCAAACCAAATTCCATATATATTAATTTTAACATATCGTACTTATTGACTATTAATTGGACATGGTTATGATTTCCATGGCTTGCACATACTTTTAAACAAAATTGTCATCATAACTGTTTAATAACTTGCAGTTTTACTATTCCGTATCGTCATTTCATGCAGAACTTTTCTTTATATTTGTTTGAATATTCTATCCTTTTCCTGAACGATATGTGACATTTTTTACCACCTTGTTTAAATCGTGTCCTCTCTTGCCGTGATTGTCTGCAGATGATTCCCCAAAACAAAACCGATCCCGTGATTAAACAGTTGTGTTTGCACCCGTGGGTCTTTCCGGCGTAGCAGCTGCGATGGCGATGATAAAGCGCCAGAGGCCTCTTTAACCTTAATGAACGAGAGGAAAGAAAGGAAAAACAAAAAACTCCCGAGTCTTGTGGAACAGGCAAACAAAAGACTATGCAAATAGGCTCTTTTCTTCTGAAAGTGGTTGCACAATATATCTTCCCCTCCCCGTCCTTGCCCCCTAATGAGCTTGATAGCAGTTAATGCGGTCTTCTCGACAATCGCCTTGACTTCTACGCATTGATTTTTGCCCGTGCTACCGGGTTGTTAAAAAGAAGGTGTTGCTCTCTGCTCTGGGTGCTGAAATAATGGTCTGCTAACAATTGGAGAAAATTTTCTTTTCCCTTCTTTTCTGGTTGTGGGCTTTCTTTTCTCATTTATAAAAATATGTACTATCATAAAATGAAGGGTCATTTATTTTCTGTGAACTCTTTCCCCCTGGAGCTTATAGTGCCTTTTCATAGAAGCGGGGTAAAGTGTTATATTCTCGTCAACCTGATGTTGAGATAAGTGATAGGTTAGTGGACGCATATGGAATTTCATTGAAATCATTCAAACCAGGTTTCACTACAACTTCGAAAAAAGAAAAAAATTTGTAACTGGGCGAGAGAAATGGGTATTCTCAGAAATCAGGATAGCACTTTCAGATTTTTATCATTCATCAGGTGATTTTATTCTCTATGCTATTACACCCTTGCGGATATTGTGGAAACAGTCTCGGTTCGAGACCGCAGGGCTTCTGATTCGACACTGATTCCATATGAAATGAGTCATACTTGTCGGTACTATGCTCCTCATCTGAACACGATTTAAAACTATGAATACCGTCTCAGAAGATATTCTCGTGTTTCTTCAAGCATAATTCAAAACGTTTTGAACTAGATTAATGAAATTTTATATGTAATCTTTACACCAAATTTGTAGATTTCTATCAAATTTTGTGCAAGCTATATTCAGAAGAAGTCTGTTTGACCGGATGTTCGTATATAACACTATAGCTACAAAATGAGACGAATAAAATTCCTTAGATTTAACATCTATCAAATTTTGAACCAAATCTGTTGTTGTTTCTTATGGCACTTGCCACGGACAAGCCCGCTGTTACGAAGACAGCGATTTAAGCCGGTGGGGGAGCGTCTTTTGTTTTTTTAGTAGCGCCAACTAGGGCCAAGAGTACGACTTTGCTACTCACGCCTCACTCAGTCGGTTGCACAACCCATCTCGCTGATAGAACAACGGAAGAACTACCATGCCCAAACCGGGACTCGAACCCGGGACGCCCAGATCACGGGGAAGACGCGCTACCCCTATGCTGGGACGCTGGCATATTGAACCATATCTAATAAAGGGTTGAACATCGTCTGATTGTACTGCCAGAAGTATGTAAATGCGGTAACTCAAAAACGCAGTGCCTTGAATATATCAAATTTTGGAAGTGATTTTGGGACTGCAATTGTAGCTCCATGTCAAATTTCTTATTAAGATGTACAGTTTAGTTTTACGCATTGTTTAAGCATTTAGTTCAGCGCATTTTTACATGTTAAGTATTTATTTGAATTTATTCTTATTTTATGTTTTATTAACTTTGTGAAAAATACATTCTTTTACTTATTTATTAAGACTCCAGATCGAATGGCATCCATGCTTCTATATAATGTTATTGAACAGATGCTCGATGTTTATAAATATTCTAATGACTAAGTGAATGTATGGGAACCTATAGTAGGAACTTGGGTAAATATTTTTGATTAAGTATTGATATTCTCCTAGCATTTAATCATTCACAGAATTTGTGTTTTTTACAAATTTATTTTGCAATTAAAGAAATTATTTTTTTAAGTAACTTTCTTGTGGTTCCCACCCTCATCCTTCAGCTTAGCGGCCCTAGGCAGGCTGGTTGGAGAACCGCCACTGCAGTAAATCCTTCCAGTCATTTTATCTTATCTCAGAAGGCATGCCCATCTCGAATCCATGCCAGTTAATTGATTTCCAGCAAGATTTATTTCTTTCCTCCGCACACAAACGGCTAAAGGGTGTTTTGTCCGAAAATTCCGATTAGCATTGCGCTGACAGGGTATGAATAGAAGACTGATTATCGTTTTTCAATGATGCTTCGCTCCTCTTTCGGCTATCCATAAATATCCGATAAAGAACTGTTTTGCACTCGGTTCTTGTTTTCTTTTTTTCCCCTTCAGTCTTTTCTTTTTTCATCATAATTCCATGTGCATTCGATGTAATGTATTACAAGGTCATATCTTGTCGGCTTTAAATGTCAAGTCGTCTCTATAATCTCCTTCGAGATTTGATTTACTTCACATCCAGCGTGTGTCAACATTTACAAATTTCGTTGTCGGATTAGATAAAAAAAAATATTTTGGGTGTATATAAAAGAGTTCAAAAGAGTTATGAATTCTTTTATATTACCTCCGTCCCCCCCCTTTTTTTTAATTCTTTAAAATCGAAATGATGGATTTATGTTTGTGATGTCAAAGGCTTAAATGTTTGACCTTGCGCTATTTTTGAGTATAATTTTTTATTTTCAAGCACTGTCATCTATGCGTTTGAAACTGTTTTCTATTTTCTTTTTTTAAAGACATATCTTTTTAAATAATCAATAAGTGTTCCCCCTTGATCAGTGATGGTCCCTATGGGTATTGATTATAAAACTTCGCTCACTTTAATCAATAATTTGCAAAAATATCGGAAGCCAGTATTTTAAGTCTATTTATTATACATAAGTATTTTAAATTGGGAGTGTTTAAAGATAAGATTAGAAACACCTCATTTCTTTGTATATTCATGTACTTGAATGATAGATGAGTGTTGATGCTTGTAAAATAAACGTTGTTCATTGCAATTGTTTCTCTGGTGAAAAATGAATAATGATAACAATAAAATATGCATTAAATGTTTTTTGTGCTTTATTAAACAAGATGTTCTTTTATGGTGAATATTTTTTTATTAAGTAAGAAGACAACGAAGCGTACTCTCTCTTGATTCGCTTCTCGTGAGGAGAACAAGTTCAAAATTCCGATGGTTCGCACCGAAGATGGCACTGATTCTCCTTTTGCAAGCAGCCTTTTGTCTTGTCAGAGGCTGTGCTCATTAGCAATGAAAGCAAACTTTCTTTGAACATCCAAATTTGAACCTGATTACTTTTACCGATTGCATAGTCTGTACATTATTTTTTCAATGTGTGATAGTTCTTTTTAAAGCGACCGAATGTAGAATGAAAAGATTGTCTGGATGAGAGCAACCTTGAACAAAATATGTACCAGTTTTGAGTGAATAATCTAAATTTTTAGATTTCGTGCTTAGTTGAAGGAATTATTAAAATTTATTTTTAAAAAAAAGATGGAGAAAATTGAATTTCAGAATTTTTTCCTTTCTTTACATACTAGACGATTTTGGCTACTCATTGATCTGTCGGGATGAATGGCTGTTAAAAATGAGTAATGAAATATTTTTGTAATATTGTTTGAATGGCTTCCTTGGCAAAATATTTCAAATGAACTCATACTGTATTAAGGAAACTTATAATTCTATACATTGTCATTTTCATTTTCCTCATTTTCAGTTTTTATACTTATGTATCAATTATGTCACAGAAAAGAGCAGCAATGCTTAAAAATTTAAAAACATTTTACACATTTAAAAACATTTCTTCAATGCTTGATTTTTTAATGTAAATAAAACAAAATGTTAAATATTTTTTTTTAAATTAAAAGAATTTTTTTCTGTTGAATTCTACTCAAAATGAAAAATAAACCGAGACATCAACGATAGGTGAAAAAGTCAAGATGAAATATTGGCAGTAATAATGAAAAGGATTTGAGTATCACTTCAATAATCAAATATAATGTTGTGAAATACGATAAAAATATTTTTAAAAATTTAAAATATAAAATGTATTATTGATAGAATAACTTTTTGAATTCTAAGATAACCTAAAAATTTCTTTTGTGCTGTTGTATTTCGGGATTTATCGTAGTAAAATGACAAAATTTCACTGAATTGAATCATTCGAAATTCTAATTGAAATTTCAAAAATATATTTTCGTAAGTGAACATTTCCAACATCCAAAATATACTTGCGTCCATTTTGGTAATCTTGTCCTGTAGAACCCCAACATACATAAACACAGACATGCACACACATTCATCTTTATAATTAGTAAAATTAGAAGTAGAGATTATATCTGAAAATGGCGCGCCATCCATGTTTGGACGCGTTTTAAACAGTTGTTTGGTACGTATAAGTGCAGTCATAAAAGACACCCTGTGGAAACAGATAAAAATCAACTTCTTAATAATACGGGACAGAGTGTCAATATTATGCAGATATTTAATAATTGAATTCATTTATATTTTTTACAAACTTATTCATTTGGCAGTTAGGTTATTAATACTTTCTTAAATGACCTGTCTATGCTCTTCCTCAACTCTCGGAAGCTAGGCAGCTACCTCATCAGAATTCCGCATTTGGGACGTCTACTATTTACACCAGTGAAATGAAGACTCGAATTTGGACTACTGCTTGAAGCGTAAAATCTCCTCGAACCAACTTCATCTTATAGTATTTAGCTCCAAAAATGACCCAAAACGAGCGGAATCTCATATAACGCGCTTCTGTGAAAGGGAATTCCTGTAAAGCGAAGAAAGAAATGTAACTTTTTTTCTCATTTTTTAGAATGATATAGACAATTCCATAATGCATTTAGTTCCATTTAATATTTTCATAGCTTTTATAACCCCCCCCCCTTTTTTTTTCCGACCGACTGAAGAAAAAGAATGGACGTAGAACTGCAAGCCATTGCAGTCACAAGATCACATGCCAAATTTCATTTATTTAAGTCATTCGTTTTATAAGCGTTGCCCTTTTGTATGCACGTGAAAGCGGAGACCCACAGACTGTCGGCCCTTTGGGAAATAGGGTTCTTAATTTAATAAGTCTCTGCATTTTATATGCTGAAACTGTGGGTAAAATTTTATTTATTTAAGATGCTATGTTTTTTATTTAGCACGTTTATATGCATGCGTAAGTGCATATTGACAGACGATCAACCTCTTCTCTTATTTCGTTCGACACTTTAGATGTTAAATGTGTGTACGAAATTTTATCCATTTAGCATTTTATATTCGAGCAACTGGACAGAAAACTTCCTCTGAATGAATTTCGTTAAAAATGTGTTAGAAATCGTGAAATTTCATGTAAACAGAATCAACCTTCATTCGTCTAGCTGAAAACGTTTTTGTGTTCTCTTGTTCATAGGCAAGCAGGCAGATATAATTCCAAAAATGTATTTTTCGGATGAGGGAAAATCCGAAATGTGGAGGTTGTTTAAGATCTCTTCAAATTTTTTAATGATGACAGTATTTTGTATACTTCCTATATGAGAAAATAAAAAGTAATTAAATTCTTACTAGTGATATGCGCCATTGGAAATCAGGTCCCTATTTGAGCTTCTATGAATGCATCTGATGCTGCATTTCTCATATCCCTACGCTGTACAGGAGCCAGCTCAGGTTTTATTTGAAACGGTTGTTTTAAAGAAAAAATGGCCCTCAGTCCTCTTTTTTTTTTTTTTTTTTCTATCGGGACAAAATTTTCTCCTCGAAGTTAGAAACTATTTTCTTCTGCTAAGTCGACTGCGGATGCTTTTAGTTGAACCGTGTCTTCAGATTCGGTGAAAACGTGTAAAACAAAACACTCTCCTTTCCTTCCCTCCTTCACATAGGACTTGGTGGATAGAATTCTCCCCCCTCCCCCCTTCTGATCCTTCTTCTATACGAAACTTTAAAAAGAAAAAAAAAGCCGATGGCAAAGAACTTCCACCGTTCCATTGCTTCGCATTTCGAAAAAGAACCAAAAATACGAAACGGATTTCTGGATCTATTTGTGTCTGCGAGCGAATGTCGGGTGGTTAGAGGGGGGAGGTAGAAAAGGGGGAATGAAAAATCGGACTAGATGATAGGACAGAAATAGAAGTGCAGACAGGTACTGACCAGAGAGCCGCCAATCGCGGTATTTTCTAGAGTGACAGTTCCAATTGGGTCGCCGCGACCCCTGTCGGTGGCCGGACTAGCTTATCTGGCGAGAAAACGTCAGAAAATGATTGCTTTTTGACGCTCCCGGAGTCCGGCTTTTGTTGTAATCGAGTGAATTTGTTTGTTTCTTTGGCCGGATTTCATTTACTATAGTGAGGAGAATAAGAAATGATGCTGTTGATCCCGCCCCCCTCCCCTTCTCTTCTCTTTTTTCTTCTTGGAACTGAAAAAAAAAATTAACTTGTATCATGCTAGATTTTTATGAAACATCTTTAAATTTTCTGTTGGTTTATATAGAAGAAACATTTTAATTCAGTTTCTTTGGGGTTTCTTTGGGCTGCTCAGATTTGAATTTTTTCTTCAAAAACTTCCTTTCACTTCTTTATACTAGAGTTAGTGAAATCTTTACCTGTCTTATTTTACATATATATCACTTATAAATCTATTTCATCAAATGAATGAAGGCTTTATGAATAAAATAAAATATTTTTGCAAATGCAATAAATGAAATAGATTTTATGTTTTGCACATATCTGAACAAATTGAGTAATCGAATTTGTAATTATAAAAGACCAGTCCAAGAATTGCAGCATATTCATAGCACAAAATGAGTAGCTTCCTATTAATAATTGCATATATGACAATCTTTCATTAATTATTAAATAAATTCTGAATATTGTAATGATGCTTATTCAAATAATTAACCGTCCTGATTATTTTCGTCGTCGACTATTTGCTTAAACAAATTCAGTACAAAGAACTAGATGTCGAATGAAGTCGAGCCAGTCCCACTTTTTGACTGATTCGAATTCTTGATGGATTTAAATTGAAAATGGGCGATGATTCCGATTTTGACTTATAAGTAGATAGTTCGAATATAAAGTTTCCTAAAATGAACGAGATTTCATTTTTAAATTGAGCATTTCTAAAATTATTGGGCTCCCAAATAAGTCGAAACAGTCTCTGGTTTGGCTCTTTGTCGGAGTTCCTTCCCTATTTAGGACACCACGTTTTCACAAAATGCGCTCACGTTTCAGTTTAGTTTCCATTTTCTCGTATTTGTAAAATTTTATCTTTTTCTCATTCCAGCCACCCCAGCAGAAACGGAAGCGGACGTTGCCCTGTACGTCGGTGTGTTCGTTGCCGTCGCCGTCTTCATTGTGGTCGTCATCGCGATGGTGATGTTGGTGCGGCGCATCAAAGGGCGGGATCCCTGCATGTACAGAGGAGCGGGAACAGGTAGGGACAAAGTTGTGCATATCGTATAACGGCCATTACGTTTTCCACTCCTTTTAAGTTCACTTAGTCTTTACAACCTAATCAACAACAGTCTTACAACCTGAAAATCACTTCTGAGATATTCGAATGCCTCATAGTTTTTATTAATATTACTATTTATTCATTAATATTTTTAACTTTCATTTAGGTTATATGCGACAGAAAATCTACTTCTGTCTCATGGAGATTCCGTTGTTGTTACTACACAACGCAGTTGTTTAATGTTCTACTAGTACTGAGCTGTTGATTGTAAAAATATTTCCAAGAGTCCTTGGAGCTAAATAGGCGTCATTTCTCATTGGACTCGTCCCTGTGAACTTGAAGGAAGGATCTACACATTCCAGACATCCTATGCTCGTGGATGATATCATTTAGAAATCGGTTATTTAGAGTTATGGATTTGGTGCTTCTGAGTTCGCTGGTGCACAACTTTTTAATTATTTCCCCCGTCAGAAACAGCTAGAGATCTCTGAAATAACCTTCAGAAATCCATCCCATTTTTGGTGATGCTACGAATATCTTCTATCTCCTTTAATGCAATTGATTTTACACAATTTAAGCGAAAGCTAACTTAAAGGTTTTTAAATGTCTACAAGGATTTACTACAAATGCATTTTTTTTTCCATCAACTCGGCATTAACATTTATGTGAACATCAGTGAAACATTTTATTATTATAATCAAACAACCATTTTCTTATTTGAACAAAAGCGAATTTTGTAATCCATGTATTCACGGTCAAAAATATCTCAGGGGGACGCGATTCATTTTGAAAATGTTCCGATCACTCGAATCTGCAATGGGATAAATCTCAGATTCGAATTGAAAAAAGAAAAGGCATTTTTTTGCCATGTTACTTGAAAACTCATTGTTACGAAATGGCCTTGTTTAACAGTTTGCGTTAAATCAACACCTTGAACTTTAAATAGTCATTCATTGGGTAGTATTTCTTCTGATTTTTTTTTTTCTTTCATTAGGCAATATCAATGCTGAATTTTCAATAATCCTTACTTAAAAAGAAATTTCAATTTGCCTCGCCCCTCACCCAAGGTGCAAAATTCGGTTCTGTCGCATTCCACATCCATTTTACACGCGCAATCCGCATCCGAACAAGGGAGGAAGAAAAGAACTCTGCGTTCCGAGAGAAGCTTGCAGTTTCTAATAATACGTTGGAGAATATTTTCACTTCTGAGAAAAGAGTTCCAAGAGTGCTTTGCTCGTTATATTTTATGTCTGAAGAAAGATTTACGTAAAAAAAAAATGAAATACTTCTGAAATTGCCATATTAGAAGAAAGAAATGAATAAGTATTTCGTTTGTACAACGCAAAAGAATCAAAATTTCAGCTAAACGTCCAAGCAGGTTAGAATCGTTGGAGACCAGTATTATTTTCTAAGAGTGTGAATCCGTGTGAACTTCGAAATTATTGGCAACTGATGAATGAATACAAGACAAACTGTGTGCAGCTGATTTAAATGATGAGGGGGAATGTGAAGACGTTGTTCCATCATCCTTTAGAGACTCCGTCGAAAAGCTGCGAGCTTATCTTCTTTATGCCAAAACATCAGTGAAAAGCCATTCGGTGAACTTCATTCCATGCACTTAAGACTCACAAACAATCACACGACTGTGAAAAAATTTTTTTCTATATATAGAATTGGAGTAAAAAGAATAAAGGCCTGCTCACATAAAATAAGAAATGTATTGTTTGCATTCAAGTTATTCCATAAATGTAAAATGTTTTTCACTTATATGATAAACGTTTAGTTTTGAAATTTAATGATTGTCTTTAATATTTGCAATATACACTAGAATATACTAATATTATTCTTTCAAAGGAATCATTTTAAATGATTTCGCATTTGTAGCATTATATTTGTAAAAGTCAAAGTTGCTGTGTATTCGAGAATAAATCTTTTCATTTATACATCATTCTACTTCAGTTCGTTGAAAGATGAGTAAGCGACGCTCTACTGTTGTAGGAAAAGTTAAAATATTATTTTAATCTCGTCATTTTATTTGTGTACTTGAATGTGCGGTCTTACAATGGACTTCTGTACTACCTCATAAGTTCTTCTTGTAGGGAAAAAATATAATAAAGGTGTTTAATAACGATATAATTATTATTTTCCCCCTGCGCCTGCATTCATTTTGCGTCATTGTACATCTGCTTATTCATCGTTATTAAATGAATTCAACAATGGATTAAGAAAATTTATTACTTGAATTATTTTGGATTTGAAGAAAGAAAGATTCTTGATTCATGAGTTAGTTTTTCATTATTCAATTTTAGCGAAACATTTAAATTTAAAATAAATTGTAAGCTATTTTAAGTGCAGTTCATCAATGGATTAATGGAATAATGTATGTCATGGCTGAGGATCATTACTCTTGTGAAGAAGTTCATAGTCCTCTGGCAGAGCTCTTAACGAATGGTTTTCTAAAGCTAGTAGACCAATGAACCTTTAGCAATGAGTCATTCTTTAATGGTGACTCTTTTAGCCAAGTTTTCCTCCAAGCGCAAAAGTGGGCCAATTTCACATCGTTCTCCCTCTAGCAAATCAATTTACTCTCATGTTTTGAAGCTGAATCGAATTTGTACTTAGATCTCCTTGATTGATAGAAGATCTGATTTTCATAAATCCTTGAGCGATGGAAAATTCTCGCCAGGCTCGATCAAACTGAATAAGAACCACCCATCTAAATAAGATTTCTTAAAATATATTTTTCTTTAATCTTCATAAATATTGGAAATCAATTCATTTTTCTACATTAAAAATGAATTTATTATTATAAGTAAAGCACGCTGTATTGTTCAATTCAAAGTATGCTAATGTATTTTGTTTCTAAAGTCATTTTAACAATGTGTTCATCTATTAACACTTCATTTTCCTTTATAAATGAGCTCTTCGAAAATCAAAAAAAAAAAAAAATGTAATTAACTTTTAAAGTCGTTCTCAAAAGAGAGAATCTTAATGCTTCACCACTGAATGCAAGAATCTCCTCGAACCATTTCTTGCGCAAAAATTGCTCAAGAGGGTGAAAAAAGACAAAGAAAAATTGCTCTCTTTTTATTGTGCCGTTTATTAAGCAATATTTAACTTCCGTTCGCTGAGAGGTGCCTTCCTTGATTAAGTCTTTCGCCCCATTATTCAGTAGAAGGGGCCTTTCTTCAAATGCAAACACCCGGCAGTACTGCTCCACTTTGTGAGCGCTGTTGCTATCGCTCCACCGTCCTCACAACAGGTCCAACGAGATGGCGCATGCTGCAGAAAAATAAATTTGGAACGAAAGGAACAAAAAAAAAAAAAAAAAAAAAAAAAGACCAAAAAAATTTTATTATGAAATATGTTTGACTTGACAAACAATGAGCTTTTCCTCCCTTTAAAGATAACCCAGTACTACATATACACATGCGTGCATCGACGACGATATATACATCTTTAAGAGATGCGAGGGGGGAGCAACGTATAATGTAACGTTTTTCTTTTTTAAATCAAAGGAGAAAGGATAAGAGGGTACATTTATCAAGAGAAAGACTGGGTTTCCAAAATTCGATAAATCTATCGAAGGACAAAACCGATATTTGAGGGGAAGAATTGACTTTTTATGTTTTTCTTGTTGATTCTTTTTCTCCGCCCGGCTCTTTTTCTCCCCTTCTTCTGCTTTCATGAATGGAATTTAGAACAGAATGGCTCTGCGTTGTGTATCGCTAGTCGCTTATCCACTGGGAGGGGAAACGCTTCCGTTTAATTGGTTTTTGAAGTTTTTGTGATCTTATTTGTGACTCTTTAAATCCGCTTTTGAAAAATCGACCCGCCCGAAATGTCAGCGGTGTAAACAAATTAAAACATTTCTTTCTTTTATTGTTTCGGTCTTTTTTATTTTATCCCCCCCCTTCCCTTTCACTCGGCAGTTTTGTAGATTTGTTTTTTACGGTGAGAACTTTCGAGAGCTGATCTATCACAGAATGTTGAAAATGAAAAAAAAAAAAAAAATGTTGGAAAGGGGGTGGGGGAGTTGCTGATTCTGTGTTATATGTGTGCTGTCATACATTTAAAAAGATAAATAACTCTTTTATATTAGTAATGTTAAAAAAAATAGTAACTAGTCAAATTAGGTTTTTTTGTTTTTTGTTTTTTGTTTGGCAAGCAAATAAATCTTTTGTGTATTTTTATCACACAAAGAAGTTACTTTAATAACACATTTCGTTTTTTTTAATGAAATACGTTTACACGTTACTCAGAAATAAAGACAAATGCCCTGTGTGCGCTCTAGTGGTTTTATATCTTTTTGAATTAATAATAATGATAATTGTTCTACGATTAGCAGTCTTTATTCCGCCCGTCAGTTGAGACCACGATAACATAGCGATAAGATTTCGGTTTCAGGGCCAAATGATACCAGATTCGAAATCCAAATCGGCTTAAAAACGGACATGTAAATGGCTCAGTTGCCGTCCTCATCATCTGAATACGATTCAGAATGACGAGGTCCGTCTCAAAATAGCCTTAGAGGTTGCTTCAAATGTAATATAACTAAATAAATAGACAATATAACAAAGCTAAACCACCCACCAACAGCCCATTGAATTCAAACATGGCTGATAATCCTATGCCGAAGAAAGAAGATTTTGAGCTTTATCTTCTCACAAACGGTAAACCGATATGTTTAACAATGAAATCGGTTGACTGTTGGTGGTTTGCCTCCGAGCTCAACGGAAGCGTGTATTCATTTCTGGGAATGTCCTCCTGGGGCACCTACTCGATATATAGGGGCTAGAATAAACTTCCGCGCGTTCCCTTCGGTGCTCCGAGGTACTTTGAAAAGTTTCAACACTTTTCCGGTATCCTGTTTCCCCGGTGTCGTTGATTCATAGACTTCCTAAACTGTGCCAGTTCCAAAATTGCAGCCTGAACCAGCCATTGTAGATAAATCAGTTTGAAGGGAAAATAAAGAAAAGGCATTACATACCATGTCATGCAAATTAAATAGCATATACTGTGCAAAACCCCGACCAATCCAGGGGCCAGGCAAGGGATTGGATGGAGCCGCTGAAGAGCAAACCCGCCTAGCCCGAAGAAACAAACCATACCAGCAACGATACCATACCAACAACGACCCTTGCAACGATAAAGAACCCTCTAGAGGAAACGCATATTATAGAAAAGAATAGAAAGATGAAAAAGACACATTACATTTTATATTACATATAAAGTTGTGAAACGTTAAAAATGCATAAAATATATTAAATGAGTGTTAGCTTTTTACATTAGGAGAGAGCTAAATACAAAAGATTTGACAAAATGTCCCTAATAGAAGATTTAATGACGATTTTATGAGTTCTTCGATGTCCAGAGACATGCCATTTCTTGGTCATGTGAGTCTGTGTTCTTGCCCTAGTTAAATGACATATGATACATTTTATGACTTTATGTGAGACTTTTATTTTATGACAAAGAGTGGCGAAAATTGCTACTTGATTAGCAACGCAGCATGTGTATCCATCCAAAAACGCAGATGAAAAATGAGATACGAATAAAGTCATGAAAAAATGGACATTTTCTGAGATGATTCATTATATTTTTTTCGGTGTTGCTACAGGTGGATGTGGCTAAATACGTATTCTGTCTCGCGAATTTAGATTAAAGGTAGTAAACAGTGAGACAAAAGTGAAATCATTGAGAAATTACAAATAAAAAAAATCTGTTAATACGAGCGACTTTTTTTTCACTTATTTGGATGTCTACCAGGTGTTTATCGTGTTTCCTACATACAAACAATGGATCATTTGAATTTTTAACTTGAAAAACGATGTTTCATTTTTTTTTTTTTTTACCTCTTTTGTTTACCACTTTGAATTTTATATTTTAGCTTTTTGGTAACTCATTGAAAATACCGGCAATACTTCATTTCAATCCTGTTTTAAATTTTCGCCACGAACTTCTCAGAACTTTTGCATACATCTCTCGTTGAATGTTTCTTAGTTATTTGGGAATTGTTCTTGTTAGTGTTGATGAAAATTCATGCTTTACCAAAAAGATCATTAAAGTTCGCAAAAGTTATTGTCTGATTTCTTATTTTGAAGGATTTTCTCCCTCATGAAACCAAATATCTCGAATGTGATAAAAAGAAATTTTCTTTCCCTTAAGAATAACATTTCCTAGAAATGAACAAACAAAAAAGCATTTCTTTGAAAAACGAATTATGTTATCCATATTAAACGATGCTGAACACTTACTACTGCACTTCTGCATCTGCTACGAATAGTGAACATGAATACGAAAAGTGATTCCCATTTCTTATCATATGTTTTCCATTTATAAAAGTAATGGGGCGATGACTACAAACTGATGACTCGTTTGAAGTCAACTAATATTGGGTTGCATTTACTTTCGCTCAACATAATGTAATGAAAATCCCCACGCTCGGGAACTCTTGTCTAGACATCCACCAGACGAAAGAAAAATGTCTTTTTTTTCTGGGCTATCAATATTACCTATTCTGAATAAAATAAACACGCGGCTCTTGTGAGTGAAAATGAATAAAAATCGTGATCCCTTTCCTCTTTCTCTCATTTCATTCTACTTAGTTGAGACGCTGCAATGTTTCGAATGACGCATGGTGAGAAAATGAATGGCATTCCACAATACGCTGAAATTCAAAGAATTCAAGAATGGTTGTATTTTACATTTTAAAATTGTTGCAACAGTTTTCTCTTTTTTCTTCGACGTATTTTCTTGAAAATGTGAAAAGAGCACATGGCAGAGAAACTTATATTTTCGCTAAATATTGTTCCTCGTTGAGAACTTAGATGAAGGGTGACTCATTTCACTCGTTTTGAGAAAAGCAGCAGCTTGCACTACGCCTACACTTACGCCTTTCTCTTTTGATGAATTTAATGAGAACAATATTTTTTTTTACAGAATTTTCGTGTTCACAAAATTCGATGGTGGAAAATAGGTCATTCTGCACTTTTAAAACATGTCTGTTATGCTATTTTAAGGCTTTCTAGAGCTCTTTTTTAACTTCAAGATCTTTATAGATAAAAAACAATTTATGTTTTAGAATGAAGCAAATCTAAGTTTTCCATACTGAGTACATTCACTTATCAGTAACTTGACAAAGTTAACGGCACATTATCTTAGGTAGTGTATATTTTTTTTTTTTTTTTTTTAATTTAGAAACGGTGTAAAATGTATTTTTGTGCAGTAATATTTCTGGAAGATATCGCGAAAGAACACCAAAATTCAGTGTCATTTTTAATGAATTAAAGCTTGAAAAAACTCGCTCCCAGGTGCTCATTCCTATCCGCCTAAGTATATGAGTACCGAGTGAGTCGCTGTATGTCCAAAGATCTGACTTGTATGGCGCCAACACATTTTGGTCATATTTCAGAAGTTTTTCATTCATCTCTTCTCTAATTCAACAATTAACGATCGACAAAGAGTAAATTCGTCGTTCTAAATTCTAGCTGTAGACCTAGATTAATAAATAATTAAATAAATAATTCACTGAAATTTGTCTTCATCTCTGATCGGATCTCAATCCCCTTCGTTTACATTTTGGAATAAATGACTTCCGAAATATTCTGCGTTCTATTGGATAATGTATGAATGCAACCAAGTTAGTCATTGGCTAATGCTATGCTCCGTTATTAATGATTATACAAAATCAAGAACATCAAAAAGTAAGCTATGAAATATTTATTCAAAATTTTGTTACATTCTTTTATGTTTGCTGAATTGCAATGATATTTATTGTAATACAGGGAACCGCGAATTGGAGTCCCTTGTTGTAGTTGTTTTAAGCAATATCTCCGCTATTTTTCCATCTCAAAATCCTTTATTTACCAATTCAACTTTAGAGCCTCAGATCTTTGTAATAAGATGTCAGCTTCGAAACCAGAAGGTCCAGATTCGAAACTCAATTCCATCAAAATTCCGATTGGGCCAGAACACGCTGGCATAAACATTTGGAAAAAATGATGTTGGCTGAAGGGCCGTCCACATTTGTGATGGGGAAAAAGGGCGAGGAACACCACAAAATAGTTCTCTTGAAAACGACCTCATCATTTTCACTGGTCGAAAAAATAAAAACGAGATAACTAAGAAATCGAAATTCAACAAAATTTATTGTTACGGTTTAATCCCAATGATATCTGGCAAGAACAGTAAGTCACTTATGAAAATAGTGAAGAGGACTGGCGAAAGGTGATTGCTAAAAGTGGGAGCGTTCTGACAGCCCCTCCCCCATCACCACCACTACTAACTCATTTTGCAAAAGGAAAATGCCGTCATTCGCAAATTGTTTTAGTTTGAATAGGCATGCATTTGCATTTTATCACGAAATGTGAAGGCATTGGACGTCCACCCATCCAAGTCATTCCTTTTGAATCTCACTACAAAATTGTCATTCATTGAGGTCCAGCGTTCATCAAAAACGATTTGATTTCTTAGACATTTTATCTATAGGATCCGAATTAGACAAAAGAAAAAACTAAATTATAATAATAGGATCGTCCAATGGGCTGTAAAACATGTAAGAAAAGGAAACCAGAATAATTTATTCTTATCATTCAGCTATCAAATTTTAATTTAACATTGACTTGCCGTCTTTGACCTTCAACCTATTTCATAGGGATTCCTTTTCAATGAGATATTTTTTCTATTTTAGTCTCTTAATAACACTGAGAGCAAAATATTTTTAAGGAAATGCTGATAGTCATATAACTCATATTTTTTAGAGCAGCCTTACGCCGTTCTGTTCATTGTACTATATATCTTATTTTCTTTCTTTTCTTCCGTAAATTTTCAACTTTCGGTGGAAGTGAGACTGATTCAACTTCTTTTGCTGAACACAAATATATTTTTTTGGGCCAATCGGAGTGGCTACCCCAAAACTTTTTCACATCAAAGGTATTAACCCAGAGGACGTTTGGCATGGTTTTGGCTCACATTAGTTATGCACTATTATCATTTGGCCGGAATTTGCCTGAATCTATTTCATGATTTTTGGCTACTTTTGGGGGGATTCCTGACATCCGGTTGATAATATCTATTTCACAATCGATTGAAACAAAAATTTGGCACAAAGCTGCATTTTGAGTTCACAAAATCTCAGAATCCTGTCATTGGGTTTTTTAGTGATCGCCTTTATACGTTTTTGAAAGCACCACTAATAGATGATCCACTTTTTGACTTATTTATTTCCAAATGTGACAAAGATCTACGCGACAGATGTTAAATCTGCGTAACGAAATGTATCCGTGTGCATCTTTTCGCTTTTTTAGTTAATCGTGTTAAATGATATTCAAACAGCCGAGCAAACAGACTTCCTGTCAATAGAGTGGCTCACAGTTCGAAAGATATCTACCCATTTGGTGGAAAGATCGTATACAAAATTTTATCCATCTAGCTCAAAGCGTTTTTGAGTTATCTTTGTTACAGATAGATAGAGACAGGCGAAGAGTTAGACAAACAGACAAAAGGCCGAAAAAAAGTATGTTTTCCGAACTCAAGAAGGTCTAAAACACAGACATTTCTAAAAATGTTGGGTTCGAAATTCCTGACGATGATATTAGTTTCTTATACTTCATATGCTATAAAGTAAAAATAAGAATAAAGGAGACTGAATCGTTCAGCATTAAAGTATTATATACCCTAGAAAATATTTATATATATATATATATATATATATATATATATATATATATATAATTTATTAATGTCAAAAAGTATCATGCATAAAAATGTCTCTTATTCTTCATAAGATTCAGTTTTTAGTTTTACTTTCGAAAGAATTTAAATAACGGCAATAATATGTTTTTTTCAATCAATAAATGCACTTCTGAAAAAATGATGAAGTTTTAAAGTTCTTTTTTATATCCATCTTTATCCTATTTTTTTATAGTCCTTTGATCGTAAAGAGTCAGATTCAATGAAATTTTCTTGATACTCCAACTTTTAAATTAACAACAACAAAAAAAAAAAAAAAAAAAAAAACGCTTCTGTTTTCCGCAATTAAATCTGAAATTTCGAAGATCATTATTATAGAACAATCAACCATTTCGTAATTTTAGGCTAATCAGTATTGAGAAAACTAAGGTCGCTGAATGGACAACTTTCTTTGAAACGGTGAATGCAGTGGTTTAAATGACGGGGTTTTTTTGTAATTAAATTTTTATAACTAACTCAATTTTAGTCGCAATTATTAATGTTATTAATATGCTAGTATTTCAAGAATTTTTACTAAATATGATTCATAGGACTGATAGTCTGTATAAAAATATAAAATCCGTAATTCATTAAAACATTTATTGATTCAAACAGCATACAATAGTATTCATTTATTTTTTATTCAGTTCATAAAATTGTATTTTTACTTCATTTTTCCAATTAGACGTATATACCTAATACTACTAACTTCGTAGAAGTTAGATGTTTGGACTCGATTAGAGTAAACATCCTGTGTGAATGTGTGTGTGTCCACGACCGCCTAAAATAACACGAAATGATTGAATAAATAATAACCACAAACTACAAAACCACACTTAAAAACCACAAAAACTCTTTCCTTACATCTACTTTTTCAGAAAAGATCATGTTTCATATCTATTTTGTTTCCTACAGACACCTGCTGAAAATAACACTTTTCTATGTTTAGTTTTCGGTGAAAGTTAAGTGATTTTTTTTTTTTTTTCATTTGAGCTTTTGTCAACGTCATGGAAACATATTGATGAAAGCTAGCACACGTGCTCGTGCAGATTAGATTTTATTTTTATATGTGACATAAAAATTTGGAAAATGTGCTTAAAATGTTAGCTATAGAACTTTTAAATTTCTATGGAGAGTATGGAGGAAAGTTTCTGGCTCATTCAATCCCAGCCAATGCAGCTATTTCAAAAAGTTTTAATTCACATGAAAGCTCATGGCCTCTAGACATATTATCTAGGGCCGCCTGCCTTCTATCAGCTCATTTTCTAAAAAAATCCGAAAACAAAGTCACGATAGAGAGCATCACCGGACTAATTTTGAAAGTTTTTGTTTCTTATGAACCTCGTGACTCTTCGATGAATCGTCAATGATTCTCAACTTTTCTATTCTCCGTTTGGAGAGATATTGCAAAATCGCATTTTGACAAAACCCTGAGCCTGGACGATTTTCGCCAACATGACAATTTTGCCTATTTGAAGTATAGCTAAGCAATCAATAAGTTCTGTCATCACTGTACAATAATTATATGGCAGCTGTCGTCTCTAAGGATCTCAGATATAATTATATCGATTGTAATCGATATCATTATTAATCGATCAATGGAAATAACTTAAAACGGATGTCCCACACTTAAATACATGCAAGATCCACAGGTTCTAATGATCAGCATTTTGCTTGTACTGATTCATTTCGATGTTCGAACAGAAAAATGTAAACCGGCTGTAGATCCTTCTCTAATGAAATGTAATTTTACCTAATGCTAATACTCTCAAATCCACCTTCTCCTCTCGACCTCATTAATTTTTAAATAAATATTAAATTAAAAGGTCAATCCTAAAATTCCCCTCATCTATCGCAATAGCGCAATCAAAGTTCCTCATGAGCCATACCATTATCTTTCAATGGTCAAAAACATAAAGACAATACCCCAAGCCTTGCACACCTCCCCACACCAAGGCAGGAAGCATCTCCGGAGGGGAAAAAAACACCACATCTTAGAAGCCTCTCTCCTCCTGTGAAAGATCCACCCGGATTGGGTCTGCATCCGACCAAAGGTCCAAGACTACCTACACTCCAACATCGAACCAAGTTCCCACTCAAGCCTTCATCCACTCCAACGAATCTGCCAACCCAGAACTTATCGTGACTGATCGCGCTGTGGATGCAACAGAATCTTTCGTCTACACGTCAGATCAAAGGTTTAAAAATAATCTAGATTTTCTCTCAATCGTTATCTTTACTAAACTAGTCTTCTCCCTCTACCTTCTGAGTGTTCCATTCAGTGACCAAAGAACAATGTCAATATTCCAATGAGCATATTTTGCGTGTTCAGCATGGAAGCAAAGTGCGAAAGAGTACGATCAACGACTCGGACTAAATCAGAAACAGGTTGCGAGTATGTTGAAAATTCCCCAAATATTGATGCCGAAATATAAGAGTGATACTCAATTTGTAGTCCTGAATAATAACATTATACATGTAAACAAAGGAATGTGGGAAGGATGAAGACTTAAAGCAAGCGTTGGAGAAGTGATTTTTCCATGAGCGAGAAAATGGCTGACGAGTGCACCATTACTTTACCAGAAGACTGAAGAAAGCAGGAAGATCATTCCTATAATCTGGTGAACTATTCAAATGAATTATTTATCCAACGAATGTTTGATAACCAAAAACATTTTTAGTATCAATAACTTTTTTTAAAAAAACTTAAAAAGTGAAATATTAATGTTTTAAGTTTTGTACATAGTATCGAATTTGCTAGTTAAAATGGATGAATAATACGAATTACGTCTTATTGTTTGTTTTTTCTTAGCTTTTTTTAGTTCTTGCGAAATTGAATTATTTTTATGGCATTTCGGTTATACTGGTCACTCGGATGTGTTGAGCACTTTGACTTGGACCGAAAGTGATCATAGAAATACGGTCTAATGTCTCTTTCAAGAGCCAGCAGATTGTCAGTATTGCCCCGTCCTTTTCGAAAATCATTCTGGAATGGGTGTAAAAATGTATGACCTCCAAATAATATGCGAGTCTTTGATTCATCATTCATTCCATCCATTTGCTGAGACAATAGATGAAAGCAGTTAACTGGATGAATTCTTAGGGTCGTTGTCAGATTTCAATGCATTCAAAATATAGAGCCTGTATCTTTCTTTCAGGGTTTCATGTTCCTCCACCAGGTCATGCTAACATGCACGAGATCACTCGCTGCCATACCAAGAACGTCCCTTTATTTGTTTTATCTTCAATGCCAATTACTTCAAACAGTTCTCAAGCATGTCCACCATGAAATGCTCGTGAAACGAGTTGGAAACAAACACGGAAAATCAAAATTTTATCAATATAAAAAAAACCCCTTCATATCATTTCTGAACCTTTAGCGCTTGGACGGAAGAACTCCTCGAAACTTTAATTTCCAGCCGTCCTCTCGAACTCTGGGAAAGAAGTCACATGAGAATATATATTCGCCGGATGTTCCGAGAGTGACTACTGAATTAAATTTTGAAGAAAGAAATTCACCATCCTCCGAGGATGTAAGATGGAGGGGAACAAAATAGACGTTCATCTGCAATTCAGATTCTGCTCGATTTGTGGAATTGCTGGGGACAGGAATATCGCTTTCACTGTATATAAAGTTCCGAAAGGGGGTGGGGCCGAAGGGACGATGATTTGGACAGCAAGACGAATCAGCTCCATTTCTATGCGTAATTCAGAGGCTGGATTTTAAAAAGTTCGAATGAAAAAAAAAAAAAAGCGCACGATTGGAATCAGGCCATGCACTATGCGACTTTTTTTTTTTTTTTTTTTTCAGAAAGAGAAAAAAATAAGGTTTTTTAACTGCAGTAAAGTAAGAAAGTTCATTTTATTTCTCTCTTATTATTGAAGGCAATTTTGAGTTTTCGAGTTATTTATTTTTTAATAAATATAAAATTTCAGCGGAACATCTGTGAGTGAAATATTTCCCATCACGAATATCAGTTTTTCCGTTGTGTGTGCGCAATTAAAATGTGTTCTCTCTTGTCGATTGAAACTTTAACAAAATAGTGTGTAGTTCCGCAAACAAAATTCTTTTATCTAGATGAAACTTTGTTTTAAGAATGGCGTGCTCTTCGTACAGTTGAAGAGATAAAGATTTATTTGAACTTATTTATGAAGAAATATTAAGAACGCTCGGTCATTTCATTTTAAAAGAATGGCTTTTGTTTTTTAAAATCCTGATTAAAAGTACTTGCCGTTACTGCCGAGCTGTAAAAAAATAACACGTGCAAACTATAAAAAATATCTATTTTGCTGGAATGTGTTTTTATCAACAATTACTGTTTTAAAAAATTTCTATTCACGTATAATAAACCATATTCATTTGCTCAAATAAATCAATTGCTTTTTAATGCATTAAAACTATATCCGGATCTCTTACGAGTGTTGTAATTGGGCAAAGACTAGAGAAATGCTTTTCCTTTAATAAACTTGCTAGTCATGGGCAAATGTATCGTATTATTAGTTATATGGCTAATTCATACGACACTCCGTTTTTTTTTTTTTTTTTTTTTTTTTTGACGATTTCCACTTGCGCACTTTCAAAGTAAAATACCAAATCTGCAATTCAATCAAGGATTATTTTAACCTATGAAAAATACTAGATCAGTTATAATTTTATAATAAATCTCTAGTCATTTCCCTCTGAGTCATGCCCGGTGTCCCCTGAAGTGCACTGAATGCTGATGCCGTGCATCTTTCTTCAGGCCTGCATTCAGTGTCTGCTGGATGAAGATGGCATTGCACTGCTTTGTAAGAAAGACACGCTGCATCAGTCGGCCTGGATGTTCAATGGAACGTCTCCGGTTTACGATAATGTAATCGAATTTTCTTTTGTAAGAGAACGAGACAGTGTTCTAGAAAGCCGTCTTCCGCCTTCCCTTGATGGCCGAGTCGCTCTTTCCGTTCGCTTTTCATTCCGACGAAGACATGAACGGACTGCTGTTTCCAACCCACAAATGATGCCTCCCGTGGATGACAGTTTGATAGAAGATGTCCGATCTTGTAGGGAAGTGGAGCTTGCAAAAATTTCCCTCGGACTTCTCTGCATTAGAATTTGGTCCGTATATTTTAGTAGTGCTTAGCGATCAGAACGAATGGCTGCTATACAAACATTGTATCGATTTTTTTTTTATTTGCGCATATCTACACTGATTTGTCCTCTTTAAGCGTTTTTTTTTTTTTTTTTTAATTTTTACTAAGAAATTCATATTCACGCAATTCCTTTTGCGCTCGAGTTTTGCAATTTTATACATTTATGGGTTATCGATGAAATTATTTTGATATTTTCAAGATTTAATGATCGATTCGATTAAATTTTGATTTTATACTAGTAATAATACGTTACAGTGAATTTAAAAAAAGAACTTATTTCAAGGATCCCTAATGTTTTAAATAACGAATTCTTAACCAAAGTATCAAAGTAAAAAATGATAAACTTTTACAACAATTCCCCCTCGTTAGTGCATTAGTAATTGTATATTTTATTAATTTGCATTCTCTTATATAGAAAAAAATATATTCAAATTGTTGAAAAAGTTAAACTTTGAGAAATCTCCACGTCGTAAACTTCCGTGAATCCCAAAAAATGAGTTTTGGGTTGGTTGTCGGTTTCTGAACTTGATGACTTAAAAACAATTGGTTATTGATAAATCCGATGAACTACTGAGTTTGTAACTGATAGGCTCATCAAAGTGTGGATCTGCAGCAAATGTTGCATTAAATGCGTCCCATTTGGAAGTTATTTTCTGCTCATGAGCATCGTGACAGAAAACCACCCAACCCAACTGAATGAAATTTGTTATCACCATAATCGTAGATCACTGTTAGGTTTTGGATGAGGTGGGTTGACTGTCTGTGAGCTAGCTTAATTGTTGAAAAACTTATTAGATTAGATAAATGATATATGATGTATTCTCCTGCATCTGCATAAAGTTTTGAATGCAATTTATCAAAGAAAATAACTCCAAAATGCATGTTTGGTCTTTTTCACTACACTTAAAAACTGAACACAAAACGCGTTTTATAGGTACATGAAAATGTTGAGGGGTGAAAAAGCCCACTGAGTTGGGGTTTTTTTTTTCTTTTCCCAATAGTGAAATGAAAAATAATGCGGTTTCTCTTACAAAAACAAAAAAATAAAAAAAAATTTAAGTCTTTCAAATTGTTTTAGGGGAATTGGGATTTTTCCCCACTTTTCTGGGTGTAAAGTTATTTTCATAACTCTCCTAGGGATGATATTCATTTGTGTGTGAGAATTATTCGAGTATTTCCTTTTTTCAGCCTTGATATTTCTCAGAATTCCGCCTTTCTTAACAATTCCTGTAGTTACAGGAATGAATTGATTATTTTCTGTGAAGCCATGTAAAGGAAAACAACTGTTTTTTTTCCAAGTAAAAAAAATTTAAATTATTTGAATTACAATTATTAATTTATAATTAGATAAGATCTTGATTAGAAATTTGTTTTATAACAGAGCAGTTTCCATGCATTTTAATTTTTAAAAATAACTAGATATCATTTTTTTAAAACTATGGATTGATTGCTATTGTTTTCGACTTTGTGAAAAATATTTGGTGAAAATGAAGGAACTTGGAAATTTCTTCATTAAATTATATTCTCTAGAATGGTAACCGAAAAGAAAATTCTGAATTGAAATCAAATGAAACTTTGCATGACAGCGGTTGTTTTGAAACTAATGTGTTATGTATCACTATGACATCTAGAAAAATCATAACTGTTGTCTATAAGTTTAATGTTTCTATCTAATTAACAAAAAATTATAAAGTTGCAAGTTAGATGTTGTAAAATTTGTTTTGTTGATTTGCAAATTGCGTAAATTTTCTGTCATAAAAGTTAGCATTCAATCTGCGACCTGATATTAAGGTAGCGATCAGAGAATTCGAGTTTCGGAACTCAGTTTCTCTAAAGATCTAGTGAATGTTAAATCAATAAAACTGCTTTCGGTTGACTTGTGGAAATACGGAGAATCGATATAAGCTCAAATGACAACCTTTCCATCTAATTACAGCTTAAAATTATGAATCCAGCTTTATGTTCATTCATATCGAAACATAAATGCAACAAACCTAAATTATTTCAAATTTGTATATAATACTGGAAAATCATCTGAGTATTTAAAGATGCGGTTTGCTGCTTAGTGAAGTGAGTACTGATAATGAAAGTTACGCCGTTGAATAAATAAAGCATAAAACTCTGATTGTTTGTCTGAAAAGAGTCTTGAAATGAAATGTCTTCTTTATTTGTATGGATTCCAAAGAATTATACTTAATTATCTTCTAATACGAAGATGTTTGATAATGATATAATAACTTAATGGGTGGTTCTTCATTGGGGCATTGAAAATAATTTTCTTTCTTTTTTTTCCTTGTTGTTTGTTTTATTAGAAAAATCACATTTAATTCTAAATGAAATGACTACTGATAGCTTATATCGATGAGTTTTGAATCTTAGTTTGGCACTACAAGTTCGACATTCTGCCAAGAAAAGAGGTTAAAGTTTAAGTATGAATCAATCCTTCTCTTGCGATAGGTCAAGGCAAAAAGAGGGTCAAGATTTCAAATGTCTCTTGAAAAATTTGACAGCCCTCAACACTTGTCATCAAGGATGAATACCATCTTTATTTGAAACAAGAAAATCAACGCATTTTTTCTCTGTTTGAGATTACATAACGCAATTTTTGTACCAACAAAATCCTGACAGTCTTTATTTAATACCAGTAATAAAAACCTTTTCATTAAGGCATCTTCATTTGCTTCTTTATCAAGTATATTAAATTTCTTTTCGTGAAACTTTAATTAATATGTCATTTTTTAAATTTTATTTCTTGGTCTGTGAATTCCCATGCTTGCAAATTATTTAGCTGTCAAGAAGAGAGTATTGATAGAATAGTGAAAGGATTTCTTATTTTGGTAAATAATAATTATTAACTAAAATTCTTCAAAAGTATATGTTAAATTGCAATTTTACATGGGGGAAATTTAAGTGCAAATTGCTTATTATATGTTCCCTTGATTTTTCACTTCTGGGATCTCAAAAACTATTCTGGATGTTGCGAAATCATTTCTTGAACAAAAAAAAAAAAAAACAAAAAAAAAAGACGTTAATTGACATAATTTTAGAAATGCAGAAACGGCAAATTTTAAATATTAACCCACTTTGATTTTCTGTATTCGGAGGTTATGAAAAAAATAACTTTTTTTGATTAACTTTGATTTTCAATCATTTTTTTCTTATTTAACTAGAGTATTGACCTTTTATGCTAGTCTAATTAAAGCCTTTCGAATTCTACGGAAATGCAATTTTGGAATCTTGTCTGATAGTTTCGAAATCATTATTTTTATTTGATCGAAAAGGAAATTTAAGCGGCAGAAGTGATATAAATATAGAAAAATGCAACTATGTGTGCATATGTCTATAAATTGTGTGAGCCTTCTTATCAAATTGCGACAGTTTTTAGGTGGATACCAAACTACAAGTGGTTCTACAATGTCGATAGTTTCTTTACTTTTTCAGACATGACCATTTCGAGACCAACAAGTTAAGAGGATTCATGTCCCAGGGGAAGGGCGATGAAAATGTTGGGCCACAAACCTCGTCGTCTACTTTTTGGCCAAAAGAAAATGAAAGCCGATTACTCCTCGCCATCGCGTTCCATACGCTGGCTGGTCATATACCCTCGGGGACTTAATGACGCATCTAAGACCTTTATGGTCACGGTTTGCAAGAAAACGACCTCTGACGAAATGACAAGGGGGAGAAGAAGAAGGCAAAAAAAGTGTAAACTTGGTCTCTATAAAATTGACGCAGCAGCTGAAAGTCGAAGCGAAGTACAGCCATAACAGTTACCGCAAAGCCCCGATAATGCCAGAGATAACGATAATTTAGAGCCTGGATCGTAATGGACGGAGGCCTTGTTTTCGGTTCCCAGCTGTATTTCACCTGGAAACTACTGCAGGCTTTAAGCGGACCTCGAGATTAGCGGCTTGCGCTTCTGGTGGATACTTTTTTTTTTTCTATCTTGGAGATTTTCGGTCGGTTAACGCCTGGCAGTAGCAGGACTGAATAGGGTTATGGAACATCATATTGAAACCTTAAGCGAAAAACTGCTTATGACTGTGAGAAAGACGCTGCTTCTACCTTTGTTGCAATCAGTTGAAGAGTTCTGATAGGTTTGGTGGATGCTGTCGCAGAAAAGATAGTTTTATACAATGTTAAAAGAATCCTGGTTTATATAGTTAGCGCTTAAATCCAATTTGTATCTTCAGGTATCATTAATTAAGTGGAATTTTTGATTTTCCTACTCATACCTTAGATGAAAATATTTAATATAATAAGCAAAAATCGGTATTTCGTGTAGAGATTTTCAAATTTTTATTTTGTTTGATTCATGATTTCCTATTTTTTTTTAAATTCAAATATTTGATGAAATTTTTTAACATACAGATTTATTTAAACTCCTTATAGGATATTATATAGTATTTGTATATTTTTTATTCCATTTTGTATCAAACGGAAAAAAAAAACGTCTTAAACATGTTCAATCGATTTTTGCCCTTTAAGGTAATGACTACTTTTGCTTCATTATCGGTTTAAAAATTTAAGTGTGTAATTGAATGCATAAGTCAACCATGTTATTACATGCAAAAGATTAAACATCTTATTAAAATGTGATAAAATTCGCAAGGCAAACTACTTTTTGAGTGTCTAAAATGTTACATTCTTATTGTTATCTAATATCTTTCATAATTAATTGCTTTTTTTTAATAATGACTTATTTCATTGTATCCAGACCACCTAAATAATATATTAGAAAGAATATTCATAAAATCTGGCACATACCTTCATAAAAAAATGTATTCAAGATATAGCAAACTTTTGCATTCCATAAACTGTTAAGCATGAAGAGTTAATGCTATATATATATATATATATATATATATATATATATATATATATATATATATATATATATATATATATATATATATATGTGTGTGTGTGTGTGTGTGTGGGAAGCGCTGACAGATCCCGTATCCTGTATGGCGCCATGCTGGCCATGTTGCGTCACGTCATTAATCACGTGATGCTTTCCCGCCATTATTGGCAGACGAGAGTTAGGCAGTGAGACTGCAAGACGTGCAGCTCACGCTCATGTATCATTTATGTTCTATGTAGTAATGTTTTGTCCTTTGTACTTTAATCTTAATAAATATATTTCAAATATTAATGCTGGTCGTTGCCTTTTCCCACATTTTTGGGGGCTCGGCCGGGATTTGCTAGGGGTATTCACGAGAAAGGCCGAGCCCCCAAAAATGTGGGAAAAGGCAACGACCAGCATTAATATTTGAAATATATTTATTAAGATTAAAGTACAAAGGACAAAACATTACTACATAGAACATAAGTGATACATGAGCGTGAGCTGCACGTCTTGCAGTCTCACTGCCTAACTCTCGTCTGCCAATAATGGCGGGAAAGCATCACGTGATTAATGACGTGACGCGCCTATCCTGTCATGATGGCCGATGTGGGAAGCGCTGACAGATCCCGTATCCTGTATGGCGCCATGCCGGCCATGTTGCGTCACGTCATTAATCACGTGATGCTTTCCCGCCATTATTGGCAGACGAGAGTTAGGCAGTGAGACTGCAAGACGTGCAGCTCACGCTCATGTATCATTTATGTTCTATGTAGTAATGTTTTGTCCTTTGTACTTTAATCTTAATAAATATATTTCAAATATTAATGCTGGTCGTTGCCTTTTCCCACATATATATATATATATATATATATATATATATATATATATATATATATATATATATATATAAGATAATTTAAGAGATAAGACAAGACATTTGACTTCTGTGAATGTCTAATAACATCCTTTAGAGTTCTTGAAATAAAAATTAAGCTCGTTATTCATTATCCTTCAGCTTTTGCTTGAGAAATTCCTTATAAATACTCAGCATGTTTGAATAAGATCCGTTTAGCGTCTTTCGAAGTATTTCATTACTTTTGTTATGCAAATTTGTATTTAAAACATGGTTTTGATTTTTGCTTAGCTGTTTGAAAATGTGTTTTTGACTTAAACTTTTATTCGATTTGGTTAATATTCTTTTGTTAAAATTAAAATTCATGTTGTTGTATAAACAAATTAATTTATGAGGCACAATTTATTTTTTCAAAATTATTTGAAGTAAATTTTGAAATGTTACATTTTTCTCTTGGTCATGAAGTTTTCTTCAGAAAACTATCTTCATAGATTTCGCATTTCTTATTGTGCCATTTTTTCCTTTCTTTAATATTCCATTTTGCATTTCTCCCTCATCTTATTCCACAGATTCGTGCACTGCATTATTAATTATCCATTAAAATGCATTTCAAAGACGTTGCTAACAAACTTTTTACTCATAACGTAAATAAATCCTCATTCGAAAGAATGAATTGTAACAATGATTTCCAAAAAGCCCTTCTTCATTTAAAAGCATCATATCGCGAAGTAATTGATTTTCAAAGTTAAAAGAGAAAAACGAAAAAATTTTGCTGAATGAAAGTTAATGTCTTGGAGAAAGCTCCCTTTTGCAGTTGTAGGAGAAACAGTCCTACGTTCTTTCAATGAGGATTCTTTTAAGAACATTCTGGAACTATTCGGTTAAGAGAAAATATTCCTCCTCGTTCTTATTTGCTCTGTTCTAAGAGAAAAGATTCCTTTCCATGAATTCTTCAGTCACCCCCCCCCCTTTTGTAAGAATACAATTGTTCCTCTGGAGTTAATGCACCGTCATTAGATTTATTAAAAACGCTACGCTAATTCTTCAAGTGAGTTTATTTTCTGTGTCGGACGGTAACGAGGCTTCGCCAAACGGCACAAAAGGAACGGCCTCTTGTGATACACACGCGCACTTTGGCCTCTGTCTTTGTGATTTCGCACTAAAAGAATCTGGAGATGCGTTTGTGGAATTTTGGAAGATTTGATTTCATTTTTGTTCGGGTTTTCTAATCATCCGTTACTTTCGTTGAAGTTGTTTTCAGAAAGTTTCCTAGTTACAAGCGCATTTGGTGAAGTATTTCACTTGAAAATATGATGAAATAAAAGTTTATTCCTAAAATATCTTTAAATAAATTTTGTGCTCTTTCGCTTCATTTGGTTTCGAAATGTATTTGAAAGAAATGTCTTATATTAGCGGTTCCTTAACGTTTTAGTATTTAATATTAAAAAAACTAAAATGGCGAGAAAGGGCCAAAAAGGGGATATTTTGATTTAAAAACATTAACTTTCCGCTATATTTGAATTAGAAATGATTCACACAAAGCAAACCGAGCTAAAAGGGTTGATATGTAATAAATAAGTTAATGAAAGGAGTTTAAAAGATAAAATGCTCTGTATTTATGCATAAATTAGAAGACTATTGAATTCAACCCGTAACTGGCGATATGAATTGCCTCGCCCGGCCACAGACATGGGCTCAAAATGATTCTGTTGTTATTTTTCACTTTTGTCTTTTGTAAACAGCATTGGTATTTATTTTGGAAACACAATACAATCTGGAAATCACCAAAAATATCAAAAATGTTAAATGTTGTAATATTAAATTTTGTAAAGATGTTATAAGGAAAACCTAAACAATCTTTTAATGAGTATTTACTTCAGGTAGATATTGCGGAATGACACTAATGTTAATAACTTTCAGAATTTAACAAACAAAAAAGAAGAATGCAATATTTTAATATAATTTTTAAAGAATACTTTTTTTGTATTATTTAAATTAAAAACAAATTTCAGAGACATGGAGTCAATAACTCATTAAATAGCAACAAAAACTTTGAAAAGGAATAACTCGGTTATAAGCACGTGTTAATATTTAGACTTTTGCCAACGTACTGCTAAAATAACAACTTGAAGGTACTGAGGAGATGATTGTATTCAAAGTAAAAGTATCACGTGATAATCGCAGCTGATGAACAACGCGGAGTCATTTTGACTCCCGTCTCCAGTTATGGATGAAACTAAGTCATGGAAATGTACTAATATTGATTAAAAATTTTATTTACATTCATTTTTAATTAATGAAAATTATTATTAAAAATTGATTTATTATTTAGATTTTAATAAGGCTTACTTTTGAAAACTATGAATAACGTTTGTATTGTTTCACAAGTGAATTTCTTAAAAACAAACATTATTCTTTTACATCTCCTATAACAATTCTCAACATACCTAGTTATCGTTTGCAAAAACTCAACTAAAGCAGTCCTGCTCGGTTGAATATTGATTTGGAACCCGACTTCGTATTTGAGTAGTGCCTTCTTTTCCAATGAGCCTAATAGAATATCTTCTGTATTCGAAAAAGAAGAAAACAAAGTATCTTAGAATTGTAAAAGAATGCAGTACAATACAAAGTTGAAAGCACCTTTTCTACTGTAATCCCGCAAAATCTACTTTTAGTCACATTTCAATATTTCGGACTGATGGAACATTTTGAAAATTATCGAAGGATCACTTTTTTAAAAGCACTGACTCAAGTGTAAAATTTGAATCTTTGAAACAAATTCTGATATTCTTCCGAATGAGGATGAATATAAAAAGTATTATAGAGTCACTTATTACAAAAATACACCATGAATAAATTCCTCCTTCTACTAGAAATACGGATTTTTTTTTCTTCTGTACTTTTAAGAATTACAAATCTATTTGCATATCTGTAGTATAAAGATATGTAGTCCTGATATTGAATGACTGTACCAGCCTATCTTTCAATCATTGCCGATGAACTCAAAGATACAAGCTAACGAAAATAATTTATTTAATATTATTTTAGTTAAACAGTTTAGTTATTTAGTTGAAACTAAAATTCAAATTCTAGAAAACTTGACAACAGTTCCTGAAAAGGAGCAGAGGACGAAAACCACAATAATCTATGACTTACTTTATATAAGGCACACAATGCTTCACAGGCATGCGCAGGGATCTCTTAGTAGAAGGCGCTCACGATTATTGTATCTGCCGCCACAGATATGCTTCATTATAAGAGAGATCAGAAACTTTGTATCTGACTTTTTTGCCTAAATTAAAACGTAAATTAAATTCGAACGTAAGATTATCATTCAAATGTCGTATACATTCATCAAAATGAGGGGGGGGGATTACTGCATACTTTAAGAATAAAAGGATTGTTTAAATATTAAAACTGTCATTGTTTTGGTACGAAGTATCAAATTTTTAAATAGAATATTTTTTCAGCGTTCAATTAAGAAAAATACTTCTTATAATATATACAAACTTTCTGTTGTTGTTTTTATGGTCCTGGTGAAAACTCAGTCGGAATCTTTGACTCAATGCTTCAATAATGCCTTCATATCTTCCCGCATAAGGAAATGTATGACTTGCACATAAAATGACCGAATTTTTGATATTCAATCTGTCATTAAAGCAAAGCAACGGTTCATTTAAAAGACATAAATGTCTTGGAGTCGCAGTTTTAAGGATTTAAAAAAGAATCTGTTCCAAGGAAAACATATAATTTAATGAACAGGCAAAATAATTCCATGTTTCAAAAGATTCAAACATTCTTTAAATTTTAACTTCTATTCCTAAATATCGACCTGGGATGATACCGCTCATTTACGTGATTTTGAAAATAATGTAAAAAAGCTTTTTGTGCGATAATATACTTCGCTATTGAGAAGAAACATTAAAATTTCGATTACCTTTCATTATTTCTTACTAAATTTGGTATCTCAGTATCCAATAGAATGATGCAGTTTGCGCTTCGTGTTCAGTTTGCAGGTGGTTTGCCAACCTCAACATTTTATTTTATGAAACTGCTTAGTAAAAAATTACAACTTATAATAAATCATATGGCATCGCAAAGCTCAAATCACGTAGAAAGGCAGTCGATCGTGTAGAACCAGCTTTAGGGGTCTCCCCCACATTTTCTCACGTACTCTCGAATAAATGTATCATACCAGAAGACGCCTTACATGGCACAGGCGTACAATACCTACGATGTATTCACTTTTAGCGGGAAATAGCATCTTTCCTTCATTGAGCGTGTCAACCTTGGCGAATGATACGATGATGAATCCCGTTAATATTATTGAAAAAACTGAATTCGTTTCAGATACGTTTTTCTCAACCGATTGGAACACACATTTTAAAGTGAATGAGGAAATATTAATCTTCAGCGTGGATTTAGCATTTTTACAAAATGCTTCGTATGATGCTTGGCGATGATAGTATCCGGAAAGAGAAGGTGCGCTTTTCGCGTCCGACACAAACTGCACTTGTAGTCACGAAATTCCATGCCAGATTTGATGTATTTAAGTAAGTGCGTCATTGAATGGTCGCCTTTACGTGCTTCTGTCTGACAGACGACGGATAGACAACTACGTTAGAGGTGTCGAATCTGGGTGCCAAATTTTATCCACTTGACTCTCTTCGTTTTATAATTATCACATGAACTTATATTCGAACAGACGGAGTTCCTCTAAATAGAGTTTCTGGAAAATTCGACATTTACAAAAGGCCCTACACCGAATTTCATTAAAACATTTCCGAGTTATCTTTATGATATAAGCAGACGGAGAGCACAGACAATTATTATAGCATAAACACATTTTTCGGACTCGGAAAATTCTGTAACGGGGCGATTCGTCAAAATTTCGAACTCGAGTGTCTGGCCATAACAATACTTCCTCTGTTCTTTGGATATGAGGAAGAGGTGTGAGCAAACGTTGAAGTTCTCCTTTCGCCTTGAATGGGATTTGAGGGAGGCAGCTATTCAGTATTTCCTCCTCCACGAGAAGTGACAAGATTTGAAAATGTCAGGGCATGTCCTTCTGGGAGGAACAAGACAATCCCATTCCATTCTCCCGTCTTCGGACTCGCCGGGGGGAAGTTGTCCGCTAAATGCTGTGCGCCGCTTCTAATGAACTCTCCCAGTAACAAGTGACGGCCTTCTCGAAACAAATCTCCTTCTTTCTTCTTCTGTGATTCAGTTCTCCAGAATCGTTTTATGTTCTTAACACTTTCTCACTTAGATTTCTTTTCATCTTATCTGCAGGGCTAAAATAAAGAACGGAGAAATTCTATTATAATGTAATTAAATGTATTGTATATTTCATTACAAAAGTTAAACAAAAGGTAATATTCTTATTATAAGTTGAATGTTCATTTGTTTTTGAGCAACTTCACTGCATATTCCTTTCAAATTTCAAATCATCCTCATCAACCCTTTGAATGTTCAGTTTTTTCTGTCGACATCTCCTAATTTGGGAATCAGTCCGTTAAATCATATTATTCTTTGTATTGAATGATTTGTAATTTGTTTTGAGAAATGTCCTTCTTTACGTACCGTAACATATCCGAGTCATTCATCGTATTTTTAAAATCGTAACAATGAATCAAAACACTGCATTCCTTTTGATTCCCCATGTCCGCTTTATGTATGGAAAAACAAAATAATAAATGCCCAAAATACGATGTGGCGTTTCACGAATAGTTCAAAAAAATTCTCAGTTCAAGGGGTTATTATTATACCATTTGAAAACGAAGAATAACACTTTCAGAATAAAAAATCTTTCGATTCTCGAATTCTGACTGTTAAAAAAAATTCTGATAAGCATTATAGACGACTTTTTTTTTTTAATAACAAAGTGGAGTTTTTCAAAAAGTAATACAGACAGCAAAAAGAAAATTTTGTTAGTTATTTCCTTTTATATAGCACATACTTAAGGAGAATTCTAAAAATTTCGCTCAGATAAAAAAGAAAAAATTCCAAATTTGCCTTTTAAAAATTTATATTGATCAATTATAGAATGTAATACATTGATTACATTCTATAACTCATTTTATAAGCCTTTTTAATACCTCGATTTTTACTTTCTTGTGTACCTAGTAGAGAGGAAGCTCTGTCCTCGTCAAAATTTTCGGACTCGAGATTTTGACGAATCTCCGCTTTTGGACCTCCCTGAGTTCGAAAAATACATTTCTGAAAAATGTCTGTCTGTCTGTGACAAAGATAACTCAAACATGCTTTGAGCTAGATGGTTGACATTTGGTATATAAGCTTTACACCCATTACGCATATTTCTATCAAATTTTAAGTAAAATCTGTTCAGAGTCTCTCCAGCTGTTCGAATATAAATTAAAACGTTAATAAAAGGAAGAGAGCTAGATTGATAAAATTTAGTACACAGATTTAACATCTATAGTATAGACACCTGTCAAATTGTGAGCCCAATCCAACTACGGATTGACTGTCTGTCGTGTCGGTCTATGCTTTCAGAAGCATGCAAACGCGATCATTCAAAAACGCACTTGCTTAAATATATCGAATTGGGTATGGAATTTTTGTGACTACAAGTGCAGTTTTCTGTCAAATTTTTTTCTATCTGTTGAGAATAAATTTGTTTAAAATACAAATTCAGTATATGGATGCCATTAACGCATGCCAGGGATGAATCGCCATATCATTCGCCAGGGATGACAAGATAGATTCAATGAAGTTGTTAAATTCACGCCAAAAGTGAATATTTCGTAAAAATCGTATACCAATGCCGTGTGTGGCGTTCTCTTGTATGATTCATTTATTAGAGATAAAATAATTAATTTTTTTCATAGATTTTTACCTAATGCTTGTAGTAGATTCTAATACGTAGAACATATTCCTGAGTATCTTAAGGCTTGAAGAGCCTCGTGAAAGCATGACTAAAACCATATTCTGCTTAAATATATCTACCACTCTTAAATACGTTAAGATATGATCTCCAATCTGAAAAAGAACACTACCCAAATAGTTTCAAATACTTATCACAGGAGCAAATATTTAGCTTTGATCGGGAATTTCTCAGACATCGGCACAATCACCAATTGAACTAGAAGAGGGTTCAAGATAAACTTATTGCACGGTTGATTTGTAAAATGATTATTTCTCCAAGTCTTCAATCTCTCAGACAACCCTTTGTGCATCAAATGCACCGAAGATAACGTCATTTCCCACATCTTGTTAAAATGTTCAAAATATATAGTCTACAGAGAAGCGCTTTATAAAAAACTCAACATCGAACAGCCGAACATTTCTTTTGTGTTTCTTTTGTCTCAAGCTCTCGCAAGCAAACATCATCTAAGCATCGTTATTCAAGCCCTCAAATATTTTGATATCCATTAACTGCAAATTATTTGCTCCTATAAGGCCTCCTATAATATACCTTTGCTCCTATATAAGCCTTTGTCGCTATATCCCTCACTGTTTATATTCAAGTTTATGTTAAGATCTCGTTTTAAAGCACTAAACTGGGCCCGATTGTACAATCTTTTTTGTAATTCTGAGGCGGTTATTTCGGGCAGAATCCCCTTTTCTTTGTGGGACAACCACATTTTCGAGACCAGTTTTAAAGACCACCTGACGTGAATATGTATTTCGTGCTGATGGGAGTCAAATCATTCTCCCGCGGATGTAGTTCGGAAGTTAGTAGAAAGCGTGCTTTGTTGTTTAAGTGTTTTCTGATCATTCATTTCAGGCTGTGGTTCAAAATTAGAAGATTCGACCTCAAATCTGCCTTGTGTTGCTTCAAAATGGATTGTAATTTCGATGAAACTAAACTTCCTAGTACCGTGAACGTAGATTATTCCTTCTTTTATGGGAATTTTTAGCGAGATCACAGTTATTTCTAGCAGATTACTTCATTGTGACTGAAACAAATAAACTCTTTCCAAGGATATTCTGAAAGTAATCCGAACTTCGAGAGCTTTTAAGACGTAAAACAGAAAGTTATATTTTTATGGTCTCTCTATATATTGTTCTTTTCAATTTATTTGACTTCATATCCCGTAATGCTTTCCTTCCACTTCCCCGGAATGGACTTCTTTGCACTGTCCCTCCATTTCGTTTAGTTTCTATTAAGACAAACCGATAAATTTCCTCGAAGATAAAATTACAAACACCCTGAGAAATAAAAAAAACGCTTCCCCTTCAGCCCGCAACTTTTATAGAGCAGAATACGAGAGTGTTCCACTTACCATCTTTCCCCCCCCCTCCTTCTCACTCTGGGAAGCAATTCACTAAATGAGTTCCCTCCCATCAAAACTGTATCAGGAATTTGTAGAGAACTGACACAGTAACAGAAAACTGTCCCTTTCCATTCATTGGTTAAACACAAGGAAGCGAAACTGTAGAGGGTCCTCTTCGGTAATTGAGTTATTCGGGTCGAGAGAGGGGCAGTTCAAGGAGACATCCGATAGGGTAGTCCGAGAAAATGAAATGGCAGGATTGGAGACCCGATGACCCGTTGTCTGTCAATATTAAGAATCTTTTTGGAATGAAATGATGTGAATAAGGCGAAAAAGGAAAACGAAGAATATGTTCTTTTTACTCTCTCATAAGCGCAATACATGAAAAGAAAGAGTATTGTAATAGTGTAAATAGTCGAGGTTTTGACTCGAATGCTTATAAACTCATCTTGGAATGATACCAATATGACTCACTCTATCTATGAACATCACTAAAAAAAGCTTTGCACTAGACGGGTGACATTGAATGTGTCATTTTTACTCCAGATTTTTTAATTCTAGAACGAAATGCATTCCGAAGAATTTTCTTTTTTCGAATGCAAGTGAATCCGATAACTATGGAATGCAAAAAAAAAAAAAAAATCATCATGAAAACTATAAAATGTAGAACTCATCCAAAAAACCTACAAAATGTTAAGATAGCATATTTAATTGAGATAGATGAAATCTGGTGCAAATTTTTAGCATCCAAAGTATAAACTCGTATAAATTTTTAACCAACTCTGTCAAGGAGTTGACTGTGTGCTGCTCTATACATTCGCATACATGTAAACGCGGTAGCTCAAAAACACAATGATTTAGATAAATAAATGAAAATAGTTTTGTTTCAAACTAATGTTTCAATCAGTCGAAAAAAAGCGTCTAAATGCGAGCTGGGTTTTCTTTACTACGTTATCTCGATTTTAGGCTCAATACTACGAAACACTTATGCGTTTGACTCTGAAAATAAAACTCTTAGCATTGCCCAAATCTACAGTTTTTATGTAAAAAAAGGGGGTATAACACATTCACTAAAAGGTTTGAAAGAAATGCTTTAGATTTAACATTTTCGTTAAAGAAAGAAAGTTTCATAGAGGCCTTGTTGAAATAATAGCTTGCCTTTCTATGCACTCAATAACTCCAAGAAAAAATCATTTTAATGAACGAAATTCGGCCCGTGCTTTTATTTCGATTATTGGTAGGCTTGTATCAAATTATAATGTAAACTTTCGCTTGATCGACTGTCTGTTGGATTGGGTATGCAAGTGTGGAAGAATGCCGTAACTCAAAACACTATTTTCGTGTGTGAATTTATGTTTACACTAAAATTATAGATGAGTGTCAAATTTAGAACTCAGTAAATCAAAATTAAAAAAAAAAAAAAAGAGGAACCATTTTAAAAGGCAAGCCCTATTTTCTTCGGGAAAATCCTCCCTCTCATTTCAGCGATGCTCCAGTTTGAAACAATAGTGTCAAAACTAATGTATTGCTTGTCTCCCTTTCAGTCTTTTGCTTTGAGTGGCATTTTCGATATTGATGCCTATCGTTATTATGGGCAATATTCTGATAATTATCTGATCACTAATAGAAGTTCAAGAAGCCAGGAAAGATTTAAAAAAAATGACATTACTAAAGAAAAAAAAACTTATAAACCAATCAATCAACATTCTTATACATTTGAAATTCTGTCTGACTGTAAGACTTCCGAAAGATATAAGGAATAATTGATAATGAAAAAAAGGGAAACACAGCATTTCGTTAACTCAGCATTTGTAATTGAAATCATTTTATTTTTATAACTGCACTATCATGATTATTTCACCATGATAAGACATGATTTAAATGACTCCGATTGGAATTTTATTATTATCTGCAATAATTGTATTGACAGAAATACGTGCACAGCATATTTGTCTTCCAAAATTTGACTTACGGGTTTCTAATTTCTCCAAATTCTTCTAATTCATATTACCTAACCATGGCAGAAAATGCTTTTGAATTTTCTAATACCTTTCTGTCTGGTGGCATTTATCTTTCCGAAAATTTCTTTTTGTTTGCTCATTTTTGAATGGTGTGAGTTGGTTGTTTCCGTAAAATAATTTGCATAAATGAGATGTGTTTTTATATTAAATACATATTACGATTTGTAAGTTATTAACAAAAATCTTTGTTTGGGCATCACCGATAGCTGAAACTTCATCCATCTGTTGCAAATATTTTTTTAAAAAAATACTATATTTGCTGGAAACTGTGAATTTTTATTATATCAAGAATATCAAATCACCAGGCCGAGGCCGCGTTCACATTCTGCGTGATAAATGGATTATTTAAACTGGTATGAGTGAGTGAGAAAATACGTTTTACAATAGTGAGTACTAGTATAAAATCTCCGTCTTTTGGTATTAGTGGGCAAAGAAATGAGTTCATCTGGCTTTCTTGTTATCCGCCCTGCCCTTCCGCCACATTAGGTCGGATACCCAGAAGTGTGCAATAGTTTCCTGCAAATGTTTTCTAGAGACAAATAATGGGGGAAAGCGTATTTTGCTACCTACTTAAATGAATTTTGAAATTCAAAAAAAAAAAAAAAATGCTCATATTTTTTTAATTCTTCTGTTCACTTTATGAGAAACGTCTGAAAATAATGAATTATTTCCATTATATTCTTTAATATTCAATACTTATTTTCAGTATTAAAATTTTGCTCGAGGATTCAGAAAATTTTTGCATCATGATGAATCTTTTTCTTCTAGAAGTGATCCCTGTTCAGCCGGACTTGACTCAAACCGCTCTGGGCAACGGTGTTCAAATGAATGGTGGATTTGGTGAAAAACTGGTGACACCCTTGCTGTCCCATCACTTTCCTATACCTCCCAGCCCAGCACAGAGCAGAGCACCCCTTCTGGACCAGCAACACCAGCAACGATCCCTGACACCCAGCTCAACTGGAAAGCCTCCTCATTCTGGATCCTGTCCCTCAGTGGTTTCTTCTGCTTCGACAGGTACGACAACTTTAGAAATAATGGAATTTTGCGGTGTAGCTCTCTATTTACCATTCGTACTTTTTGTTGACATATATATGTATGTAAAAATGTAGTTTTCCGAAATTCCTCCTCCTTACTAGTCGCCTCAGGCAACCAGTTGATTCACCATGAATATTAGTTATATTTGTTGTCAAATAAATCGTTTAGATAAAACTTTATGCCCATGATTACTTTGACATGAAAGTCGTGTTTTTTATCTCCCGTCAACTGTCTTACTTATTCTGTGCATGTGTGCATGACTTTCTAATGACGACAGTTCTATAACATCATAGCACTGGTGAAAACGTAAATATTCGGTTCATCCATCTTCTGAATTTCGCTGTATTGTAGCTTCATAATTTTATACGTTCTGTAGACTGCAAAGATATTAAACTAACTCCTTCTTCCTTCGTTTTATTGAAAAGTCAAGCAATTAAATTGTGATGAAGCAATGAAAACGGTTTGAATGTCAAGGCAACAATGTAATCTTTTGTTGGAAATCCAGCAAAATATATTTTTAAAAAATATCCAAAATTCAAAAAAAACTGTCAATATTATTAAATTTGAATTTGAATTATTGAATTTGAAATAATATATTGCACTAATATTAATAAAGAAATATTTTTGCAAGTTTTCTCGGAAGAACGCCAAAAATGGTTTATTTTTTAATAAAAATTCAAAAGATCGCTCCGAAGTGTACATTTCCTTCCTCCAAGGTATATATGTGCCAAATTTGGTATCTATAGGTCAGATGATCTAGTTTTTAGAATGTCAACACACATGCATTCTTTTTTTTATTAGAATGGGCTTATTCCTATCGAAATAAAAAAGAAATTTTAAAGTTTATCTTAACCCTTTTTTAAAATTACTTTTTCTCAGTTACCCACACAAATAAGACAATCTTCCTGAAAAACGGACCCTTTTTATAAGAAATCTTAATTTGCACTAAAGATTTGAATGGTATTTAAATGAAATTTTCGATTGATAAATGATGCCCATCGTGGTATTTGTAGAATTAAATGTTGAGTTATACACTAGTTTTTTAACCCAAATTTATAAATCAAAATTATTTAAAATTCAAAATTTTCTCTTTGTCCCTTTTTAAATAATTTGATATAATTCCTGATTTCAGAAAATGTCATGAAATTCTTAGTTTTCAGTAAAGTGTCGTATTTATGTTCTTGAGAATAACATTCTTTGACAGAATTTGTATTGAATTTTAAAAAATAAAATTGCGAAATTGACATTTTGTATTGTGATGTTTGGCCGCCATTGACGACGTCTGCGGAAACGATTGGCGAGATTCGCCGCCGCCGTTGAGGATTATTGTTTTTTATATATATATATATGATTTGATTCGAAGAGCCTGTGTGACGAAGGAAGAAGGATGGTGATGCTTTTGCTTTGGTTTTGATTGGATAATTTTAAGACAAGTCTGAGTGCTGCGTTTTATTTGAGATACGTGTTTTCTTTAAGAATGCGCTCGTGTCACTACGTTATTATTATTATTATTTAAGAAATAGGTGATCTACTTATTTTATCACATATTTGTTCAATTTCCACCTTTCCCAATACATATCTTTTCATAAGAAAATGAAAGAATTGAGTGGCACAAAAAACATGAACGGTCGGGACAACTTCAAGCACAGTTGCATCTTCAAGCAAGGCGTAATACAAATATCAAATATAAAGAACAGTCCAATGGAATTGCTATGAAAAATGGAGAAATGTGGAAAAAATACTTAACAGTAATTTGTTTGGATTCAATGGCTAAGCTGACTGCTCAATACTGGCTTCTGAGTTTGTACCCACTGATATTATTGGATATGGGGTCGATGTTTAAACGCCATTTTTTTAACGTTTAAATATAAACCTTAAATTTTAAAAAAAATAAGTCTTAATGTGTGTCGATTGATTCTCGAGAAACATGAATGTGCGGAAACAGCAAGCAGAGGAGTCTAAGGAAAATGAATTCAGTTTTGGTAATTGAGACAGGATATTAACTCCAAATTTCATTTTCACCGCTTTTTTTTTAAATCGCCCGTTATACCATTTGAAACTGTAGAACTACTCCTTTTAGAATAAATTTTTTCCCCTTGAATTCTGTCTAGTAAAAAAAAAAAAAAACAACTTGCATGCATTTTCTGAGGATTTTGTATTTTACCCAAAAAGGCTGAAATTTTCCAAAATAATAATAATAATGCAGGTATTGATTTGCAAATTTTATCAGCTATTCCCTTCTATATAACACTGCTTAAATGGATTTTCGGCCAGTGGCAAGGTCTTGGCTTCGGAATCGGAGGGTTTCAGGTTCGAGATCCGATTCCACCGAAGAACTGTCTTGTAAGTGGGCCTAATGCACATTAAATCTTCTGTGCCAAACGTTCTCCCACCGGCGTGGTGTGGAAGTTTGGAGAGGTGGGTGCCAGCTCAAGTGCCGTCCTCGCCATTTAACCTCGGTTCAAAATGAAGAGGTCCGTAAGCCCTAGTGTGGCTTTAAAAACTGGACTTTAATATAACTAAATGAAATTTCAAAAATTTTACTCGAATGAAAAAAAATAGTAAAAATACTTTCCCAAAATCGCACATGTTAAATTTACTCCTGCTGTAATTCGTTTATCATTATGTTTTATAGGTTTTTATATTATCTACAGCTGTTCAGAAACAACCATCATTTACGTTTTTCCTCTCTAATTAAAATCTCTTTATTTAAACACGAGAAGAAGGTGTTAAAACTTCCATCGCCACCCTTCCGCTCCTTATCCAGCAACAGTTGTAAAGCGAACCATACAGGTCCGTTTGTATAGCCACTTTAATAAGTTAAACCAATAAAATTGCTGTTATGTGTCTTTCTACAGGAAAAAGTGCCATTCAAATTCGGCAGGAATACAAGAAGAGCTTCGCATTTCATTTAGCAAAATCAGTGCTGTATGTTGCCAGAATAACATGATCTTATTATATGCTTATTATTGATATCTGAATATTTTACTTAAATTATTATTAATATTAAATGCATTTATCAGTGTTATTAAGAAATCTTGCAATGTTTGTGATGTGTCTTCAGGCCAGCATAATAGGATCACGTCAAATTCAGGAATGAAAATTATTATTTCAATAAATGGTTTAGTTACGAAATGAACAATTAATTCTGAATATCTTTCCAGTATCCCACCCTTCCACTCTATCAGACACCGAAACTCCCTCCGGACGACATTCTGTGACTTCAGCTGCTCTTCCGCCAAATCTGGACATCGAATGCGTTGCCTGGGGAACTGTGACTAAAACTGGCGGCAGAATTAGCATACCTGGATCTGGCAAGTGTTATTTACCCTTTTTCATTGAATGGAAACAAACCTTGCTCGCTGTGACATTCGTCACATTTCTGACAGACGACTAGCTTTAGAAAGTGTTGCGCATTTGTAAAAGAGGACATTACTGCGCAGCAAAAGATAGTGTGTGTTTAGATATTAGGTGTAGTGGCATAGCAAGGATAAAAAACTACAAATTGCAATTAAAATCCATTAAAGAATAAATTTTAAAAATGAAAGCAATCATTTTGAAATGCTCCAAAATATTCCATAAAAGCACGCATTATATATTAAGATAGATTCAAAAGTACATCATTGCTTCTGTTGAAAATAAAATATCTAATATATTTCGCTATCTTTTTTTTATTTCCGCCTTAATCAATTATTTTCATTCATTTTTTCCTCAGGCGTATCTTTTTCAAAATTTTAAAAAAATGGTTGCTGTTTAACGTGGCCTTTTATAAAGTAAAGCATTCGCTGATTCTGACACTTTCGTCACTAACGGCACGTCAAATGTTAAAGTGTTGCATATTATTGAAGCTTTTTAGTTTGATTCTGCTTTTATTTATCGTTTGTATTAGTTCATAATCCGAGAATTAAGCTTTAAAAGTAAAGGAAACTTATCAAACTCCGTTTCGTTTCACAATTTTCCCAGTAAGATTAGACTTCCCAAGAAACAGATATGAAACATTGTATGAGGTTAATTGCTAAAGTAAAAAAAAAAAATTCTGCGTATTAGTGCACTGTTACCCATTCTAACCAAACGTATTTGCATTCTTATTCCGTAATCTAATCGACTTCTGATTCATTTCATATTCTAATTTGACTTCATTTTTATTCCAGGCATAACTCTGACGATTCCCCCTGGCGCTATTAAGAAAGGAGCGAATGTGGAAGTTTATATTGCCGTTTTAAGAGAAGACAAAGATCGACCAAGGCTTTCTGGTGATAATTTTTTTCTATTAGCGTCTTTTTACATCTTTTTTCTAGATTTCTTTCATTTAATGTGGTAATGTAATTGTAAGCTAATTTACTATACTGAACATAATAAAGGTACTTGAAAGAAAAAAAAATCAGTTTTAAACGCAAATACCAGACTTAAATTATTTCAGCCACATTTTCTAGTACGTACAAATCCTTTCCAATGTGCTTTGTTACTTCTTCCCCTTTAAATTAATTTCATGCGATACTTTGGCTACTTCAGTGAACTAAACCTTAATTGTAATATTTAATCAATAGATGGCAGCACGAGCAAAATTTATAAGGTTGCGTTAAAAATGTGCATCTTAAAGTAACGCTGTTTAACATTTCATATTCGGTTCATTCGCAGAATATTTTTAACTGATTAAATTATTTTTATTTTGTTCAATCTTTGAGCTGTTTGATTTGTGTTGTATTTGATCTTTGGCTGTTAATCTTCAGAATCTTGTATACTTGTAGTAATTATTGCAGTTATTAATTCGGAATCCCTTTGTTATTTCTAAAATTCATTGACATTGTGTAAAGTGATTAAATATTTCCATTCACTCTGCCCTTTCATTCTGTATACTTAATATAACTTCAGAAGAATAAATATCTAGAGGCGTGATTCGTTAGAATTTGAAAATTTCTTCTCTATTATATACAAAAGAAATGTCGTTTAAAAGAATATAAACTTACTACTGATACGAGAAAACAATTGGAATATGGCCTGCTGCTTCCGTTCGATGGACTGATGTAAAATGAACTAGACTAGGAATGGGTCACACCCGCCTAACTCACAAACATCTTTTGTTTGGCGAGAGGATACCAATGTGCTCGGATTGTAACGTTCATTCTTACAGTTTGACATATTTTAATGGAATGTCCCAAATTTAATTTTTATCATATGCATTTCTTTCATTCATCATCATTGGATTTGCGTGAACTGGTTGGAGAAAAGCCTCACCGTAATATTTTTCACTTTTTAAGAGCTACTAACTTTATTCATTTTATTTAAATGTCATTGTTTATTAAAAAAAAAAAAAAACATTTGTTTTAGCCATAGACTTTTTTTATTTAAGGCTTCGTACCTTTTTATAAATACTTTTAACAAAATGTTTTTATCAGTTTTTAACCTAGAGGAAACATAATTTTTAATCGTATGGTAATATATTCATACCATGTGTCTTGGCGCAGCATAGCCACTTCTGACTCTTGTGCCATAAAAATGTAAACCTCAACCTCTCGGAAAATAATAATTCAAAGAGTGTTTAATATATTTACTTTTGTGGAAATTTCGATGATTTAATTCAGGTTAAACCTGCTAATTCCGTCAATCTATATATAGTATTATTTCTATTGAGTGTAATATCTCTCATTGAATCAGCATACTGTTGGAAATATATCAAATGAATCATGATTCGTGTGAAGATTTTATGTGCATAACAATCACCAAGCCTAATAAAAGATCTTCGTCAAGGTCATATATTATCTAATTGATGTCAGCGTAACAAAATAAAACGCTTTGTTAGAAGTTTCTTAAAATGATAGTGTTGGAATTTTCTTCAATCCGGGATCTCTAGTATCCCGAGTGCATCATGCAAAGCTATTTAGAGATTGCTAAGCATGGGGGTAGGGGATGGGCTGGATCACTTTATATGCAAAGAAAGACACTTAATAGATAGTAAATAAATCAAGACATAGGAAATAAACACAAATAATATGTTTTTCTAGTATATTTTGTTTCTTTTCTTTCAAGTTGATTCTTCTAGATCCGTTATTGTTGAGAAATCCTTTCCTGTGCGTAGTGTAAGTTGAGCAGAAGTAATCGATTATCTTTTATAAAATTAAATCTAATTAATTTTCTTCACATCCATTTTTTATTGATAAACATCAAATGGAAAATCTGAGCCATATGATTCAAATTTTGATCAGTCTTATTTCAAGTCGTGAGAGAGAATCCCATCCAATGCAGACAAATACATCTCTTTGGGTTAGTGAAAGTTGAAACATTATTCTCTCAGTTAATATCAGATGCGACCATTTATGCTTTAAGAGGAAAGCAGGAAGTTTTGCTTCATCTATAGCTTTCCCCGTTAGAAGCTGTAACTCTTTTCTCTTTCTCCAGACAAAGAGACGATCCTGAGCCCCGTGGTGCTGTGCGGTCCGTTCGGTGTGTTGCTCAAGAAGTCCGCCATCATCACCTTCCAGCACTGTGCCTTGCTCAACTCAGGGAACTGGAAGATCAGCGTCCAGGCCAGCGAGAGTGGTACGGAGGAAGAAAATCCCGAGTGGAAGGTACTGGCATGAAACGATCTGCAAATAATTAAAAATCAAATTCTTTTTCTAGAAAGAGTTAAGAAAATATAATTTTTATTGGTAGTATTTTCGAAAGAACAAAATGCGAATATTGCAGAATGGACATATTTTCTCTTAATAATCGGTAGCCAGTTTTCTAGGAATTAAAATAAAATTTCAAAAGTTTGTTGAATTTTTTTAAACTTATGTGCGTTTTTTTCATTTTCTTGAACCAATGTGAACCAGTTGAACGAAATTTCAACTTAACATTGAAAAAATGCTCTTCTGAAAAGAGAAATTGTTTATCCCTAAATTTTTTTCAGAGACAAAGATTTCTAACAATGTTGTTCAATTATACGTAAAATTTTTTTTTAAGTTTAAAAAAATGGAATTCAAAGTTTAGATTAAACATCATCTTTCTGCGTGTAAAGGGTAACAAAATTTGGAATTATCTTTAAATATTGTAACGCAAAAGTGGAACAAAATAGACGAAGAAAATGTGCCATTTCTACAAAAAATATATATGTCTATCAAATTTTAAACCAGGCAGTTCAGAGATGAAAAGTTCTAACTGCATATTCGATTCCCCTCTGAACATAAACAAAACGTTCCTAAATGAAGAAAATGAAGGAGAGAACAATCCAGATATTTTTTAACAAAATCTAATTTCTAAAAAGGCTATTCAGTTGCTGTCATCACTTTCAAAAGAAACCTTTTTTTTTTTTAATATTATTAAATAGACACGTTTCTGATAGCTCTATTGTTATTTTATTTAAAAACTACTATTGCTGGCTTAGATATTTTATTAAATAGACAACTGTCTCCTGCACTAGCTACCGTAATATTTTGACAGCTATATGAGTTTAATAACTCGGACTTCATTATATGAATGCCGTAAAAAAAATCCTGTTTTCCAATAAGTATCTTATACAAAACGTATCTTATATAAAGGAGATCATTTCTATAACGTTTTATCATCCATTATGAAGCTTCCTTTTCTATTATCTGACTCATTGAATAACTTATGCACCCCTTCTCTGAGAGCGCGCTCCTTCCATTGCAGAGTGTCGTGACCCTGGGCAACGAGACCATCAACACTCCCCTCTACTGCCAGCTGGACGGCCGGCAGTGTCACGTTGTCACCGACCACCTGTGCCGGTACGCCCTGGTCGGAGAGACAGAAGAGGGTGGCGGCTGGGCTGTCAAATCGCTGGCTCTGGCGGCCTTTGCCCCTGCACTCTACTCGGCCGTCGACTATAACATCAGAGTGTACTGCGTAGAAGATACGAAAGCGGCTCTCCAGGTAATTCGGTTCTTATATGTGGCATTACTTATTGACATGAGGAAGAAATGCTCGTTTTTATCGTAGCATCAGTGGTAAACCTTTACGTTATGAATAAACGAAAAACAGGGCATTTAGCGAAAAGTTATTACATACTTTTGTGTTTAGCTTTACCTCACTCATATTCGTAGAGATGAGTTTTTATAAACAATTTTTCACCCTTTTTCTCAGCTGTTCTCAGTTCATATGTTCAAAATTTCAGAGGAGATATGAATTCTTGATGACAGTACAATATTCTAATAGTTTCAGAAATTAATTTTTAATGAATCTTGCAATCAAGTGATTTTTTTTTATGAGAGACGCCTTTTGTAAGTAAATATAAGAAAAAATGGATTCTGAGATTTCATAATATTTTTAAAATAATGAATTCTAAAATATAATAATTTTATAAAGTAAAAATAAAAACATTAAAAAATGACTTTCTTAATTATACAGTAATCTTTTCTGTCTTGAATATGGTGCCCACAGCAAAATCATTAGAAAGTGGGGCCTTGAAAACTGTAAGGTTTAAGAAGAAAATTCACTGAAGATTAAAGTTATATTATAAATGTATTTCATTCTTTTAGAACACTTTGATCAATGAATGCCTCTCTTGATGAAAGAGTCTTCATATTTCATAAAAAAAAAAGTATGGTATACTTTTCAATGTTTTTATGAACGAAAGTTTTACAACATTTTTTTATATTTTTATTTATCATTTTTTTTAAATTCTGTATTGATGACCAATAAGTTTTTATAATTTTAAGAAAGGTTTAAGTTTTTTATTATAAAATGAATCTTTAAAACATTTTGAAATTGTAAACAACCAAGCAAATTGAAACCAATCTTTAGTTTATGGATTTTAAATTCAATATTAAAAACTTCACATTAGTAGAATTCGCCGTTTAGTATTCAGCCAATCTTTATTTGTTTCACTATAGATTCTTTTCTATATTTTGAAGGAAAATAAATGTTGATTTAATATTATTTTTCTGCAAGTTCTGTGCCAAAAGATTGCTGGTGTGACTTCCTGGAACTCGAAAAACACATTTTTAGAAAATGTATCTCTGCCCGCCTCTCAGAAAGGTAACTCAAAAACATTTTGAGCTAGACAGATGGAATTTGGTATACTGTCTTTTCATCCAATTTGTAAATTTCTATCCAATTTGTAAATTTCTATCAAATTTTGTGCAAACCCCCTTCAAATGAAGCCTGTCCACTCGTCTGTTTGAATAGAAGTTAACTACAACTGCAGAAGAACCGAATGGATAAAATTCGGTGCGCACAGTCCAGAAATCTGTCACATTTCGAACCAAATCCAACAAGAGTTGGACCATCACTCTGTCTGTATTTTCAGAACCATGTAAATGCGATAACTAAAAAAACGTAATGATTTAAATATATCCTATTTGATTTTGTTAGTTCTGTGTCAAATTTTTATTTCAATCAAATGAGTCTAAAACACAAGTTTCATTTTCGGTTACTATTAACCACTTGCCAGGGATTAAATGTCAAAAGATTGGTCAAGGATTCAGTAAAAATGCTCCATTCGCTCCAAAAATTAATATTTCGCTACTGCCGTATGTCAGTGCCATGCAAGGTGTTCTCTGGGATATGCGAGAAAGTGTCGGGGAGACCACTCGATTTCTCTTTGTTCATTATTCATATCTGGGTGAGAGAAAGCAGCTTCAAGCAGTCGAAGAAATGTTTTCACGAATGTGATGGGATTTGGTGATATTTTGAAATCTAATTTTATCCTATTTGTTTTCATTAGGGTGTGATGCAGGTGGAGCAGAGACTGGGTGGCAAGCTATTAGACCGTCCGAAATCCATACCTTTCCAGGATGGAGGAGCGAACCTCTGCCTCTGTCTGGAGGACGTGGCGCAAGGATGGAGGTGCAAGCCCGGGGCCAACTATCAGGTGAGCGCCGGAAACTCGTTTCTTCAGGAAAACAGTCGGTGCAGAAAAAGCGGGATGTTACATTCTTTCGCTTTTATTTCAGGAGATACCATTCCAGCACGTGTGGAACGGGCGCCAAAACAACCTGCACTGCTCTTTCACTCTGGAGAACGTGGACCGATCGCAGAAGGTTCGCTGCCACATCCTCGTCTACCAGAGAGGAATCCAGGCTCACAGGCAGATGCTGAAGGTCAATCCCCAGGATATCAGGGAGGTATGAGGTCCTCTCCGCATTCATTGTCATAGTATCTTTAACAAATGCGGATGTCGTTCATGTGGAGAGATAATCGTAAAAAGACATTTTAAGCAATTGGATGATGATGCTGGTGACAGAATAAGAAGCAACGGATAAGTAGTGGCATTGCATTGTAGTTGATACACTGCGTAAAAAAAGTAGAAGGACACTTGATTTTGTAACAATAACCGAAAAATATTTTATTTTTACTAAAAATTTTTATTAGAAACATTTTACAAATATTTCAAAAATACAATTTTAACATCTGAATTATGATGTTCAAACATAAAATATTAATGGCAACAAAAATAATTTCTCTTTTTTGAAACTTTGTAAAAAAAGTAGAAGGACATCATTATAATGAATGAAAAAATAGTGACTTTAATTAGGAATGGTCTTCCCATTGGCCTTTATAACTTCAAATATTCTGTTTGGAAGTGAATTGTATAGAGTTTGAATTTCATTTTGACAAAAATTGTCCCACGAGTCATTCAATGCTTCTCGAAGCTGAGTTTGCGAATCAAATTGCCTTCCATCAGCATAAACTCGACGAACTAGCATTGCCGAGATGTTTTCCACTATATTAAGGTCAGGACTTTTGGCTAGCCATGGTAAAACATCCACATTATTTGTTAGGAACCAATTTTTGACTCCAGTCGCGGTGTGAATGGAAGCTCCGTCTTGCTGAAACTTCCACTCTTCACCCCCCATATCAGAGGCATAAGGAAGAAGCTCGAAATTCAGCACTTGAATGTAGTCTGTATGTTTTTGCCTACCATTTAAGAAAACCAGACTTGTCCTTCCTTCGTATCCAACAGCCAACCAAACCATTAAACTCCCTCCTCCCATTTGTCGTGTTGAATAGTATTCGCCTTCAGTCCCCAGACAATGCCAGTAGTGCTGATATCCGTCTGGACCGTCTAAGTTAAATTTCTTTTCATCGAAAAATATCACAGAAGTCCGTTCTGCAGTCCAGGACATGTGCTCCTTAGCCCACGGTTATCAATGTGATAACCAAGGTTATCACGGTTATCAATGTGATAACCATCAATGTGACAAGCTCACATTGATAACCCTAAACGGTTATCAATGTGAGCTTGTTTCCACTTAGGATGATGTTTCCGTTTTTTGAAAATGAATTTTTTAGATCTCTTAATATAGTTATAAAACTGTTTGTTTCGTCACATGATTAAGTCCTGCTTGATTTCTTGCCTTTGAAACACTTCGTTTGTTCTTCTTCAGCACACGAGCAAGTTTTCTTTCATCACGTGGTGTTAACTTCTTCGGTCTACCAGTCTTCTTTTTATTTCCATTTTTATAAGGATTTCTGATGAAGTTTGAAACTGTATTGGGGCTCACCTGCAACAATCGAGCAATCTCTCTGACACCTTTACCATCATTTTGATATGCGGAAATTTGCCTTTTTTGCAAATCTTTCAAAGGTATTCCTTTAGGCATTTCTGAGAACGGAGAAACAACGTAACTTTTAAACAAATTAGAATTTTTTGACAGAAAAGGATAAACAAAGTACAGAATCACTATTTAAATAAAGAACAACTCACAAAATTAAATATATTAGCAAGTGTCCTTCTAATTTTTTTTTACGCATCGGAAATTATATATACTAATTTTCTTAATAATATTAGTGGTAGATGTTTAATTTTTGCCTAAAATGAAAACAAGGGTCATTAAACTAAATCTGCATAAATAGCTGGTAGTTAGGAGAAAATAAGAGATATTAATTGGCAAAAAGACCCTGTCCTTCTACTTTTTTTACGCAGTGTATAATATATCCTTCTTTGCTAGGAATGTTAACTTTAAATTTTGTCTTTCCAAATTCATTCATTTCCTAATTAGTAAATAATAAAAATAATCAATTTTTATTTTTCGTTAATGTTGGTAAAATTGGGAAAGTAAGCGATTATTAATTTAATTAAAAAATAAACTTCCAAATAAATGGTTTTATTTTATTTGAATTCCTAACTTTTATAAACATTGATTCAAGTACAGCAAAGCAATACAAAAAGTCATAAATGTATAAGATGAAAGAAATGCGTATGTAGTAATGTTATATTCATATTTCTTTTCGAAAAAAATTGTAGTGCATTATTTTTAATTAATATTTTATTTTTCATTAATTATCATCCTTTTTTATTTATATATAATTTTCAGATCATGCACAGGAAAACAAAATTTTTGTAGTAAAATAACATTTAAGACTTCTGCATTTTATGTCTCTGGGAGGTAAGAAAATGCTATATTTTCAGCTGCACCCACTTTCCTTCTACTTTTCACAAACCATGCAACTGAAAAGGTGCGCTATGTTAATGCGTGAGCGCAACAGCAGAAATCGGTACCATTCGAAACCGTAAATATGAAGTTTTCTCTTTTTGGACAGACGCACAATTATTTTTGTCTTCAATTCTCTTGACAATTCAAAGCTATATAGGGAATACTGCTACAATGTTAACGCATTTATATTTCATAATCAAAATGAAACAAATTTTTGATTATGTTTTTAAATTGAAGAAAATTGGGTTGTTGCAGTTTTGCATTATCCGTGCAAGAGCCTCAGCAAGTTAGCACGTCATTCTGCCGCCGGCGGTGATTGAAAGTCGTTTTGTGCGAATGATCCTGCTTATGGATAAGTGTAAATCTGTATGACTGAATTATCAGAGTTGATTGCATTACTAGAATTCTTTACGGGTATAACTAGAATTGTATAAATTTATTCTTCACGATAAAAAAAAAAAGTCGTTTTTAAAACAATCTATGTAAAAAAAAATATTACGGGTAATTTATTGAATAGCTTGTGACCCTTCTACTCATAATTTGTGTGTGTGTGTGTGTGCGTGCGTGCGTGCGTGTCTGTGTGCCCTCTTCTGGATAGATTGTTTCACATAGACTAGCTAAATATAATTCAGTTATAATTTGGAGATCAAAAATACGCGCGTCATAATACTTTAATTTTTAACAAATTAGTTAAAAATTAAACGGAAGTTTGGAATTTTTCCGCAATAATATACGTAAATATTATTGCATATAACTGCTTTTTGTACCGTTTAAAAAACTGTCCTTTAATTGATCAGCAAATATGTATAGACATTGCCAATTTTTTAAAAATATTTTGTTACGAACATATATATAAATATATAAAATGAGGCATAATTTTTGAAGAGAAGGCAATTTCGAAGACAGTGAAGAGACTTTCGATGTTTTGACGTCGTTTTATTTCATCTCGGGGAGGCACGCATTACATACAAACAGAAGCGACGAGCACACACACGGCACAGAGCGAAATGAGGGAAAGGTCATGAAAATTTTATCCCTGTGAATATATGCTGTTAGATTTTAATAGGGATTTCTAATGCATGTCAATCACAAGCAAAGGAAACACAGGGATTTTTTAGTTTAATGTGTTTATATCAGCAGTATTTAATCCCTTCACTCGGAGAGTAGGAACCGCTGACGAAAGCAATTTTAGGAAGCTTCAGTTGAATTAATTAAGTAAAAAAAAATGGACTGAGATCAGGAAATAAGAGAATATTTTAGAATGACTTTGATATGGGCTGCATTACGCTAAAAATTAGAAAATATGCCTTCACCATTTCTCTTCGGAGACCATTTTTGAACAAGTATGCGAAATAAATAAATTCTATGATTTCAATTACGGTAGAATGTAATGGTCAGTTTTAAATTTAATTATTTCAAAAACGTTTCGAAGTGATAAGAAGAATTATAAAGCGTCAAGAATATATAATCATGCACATTGAAGCGTGCAAAAATAACTTTAGTGAAAGTTTCGAGTGGCAGTCGAATAATGTATATCACTCAATTTTATATTCTCTTCAGTATAAGAAACTCTTGAGAAATGTTTGTTGTTTGTCTTGCAGAAAAACAATGTTCCAAGTCCTACTCTCACCTGGAGCGGTCAACCTCTGGGTTCTACGGTAACAGCCAACGATAACGGGAGTCCGTTGGTCGCGCTTGACCAGCCTATCGCAGGATTCAGGTAACACGCATTTCTACGCTTTCTTTTTGTAAGAGGATTGTTCGAAAAATTCGCGACATTCCATTCAGAATAATACAGAGAATTCGAAATACATGTGCTGGTGATGCGATATTATAAATTTCTTATAAAGAAAGACTGGAAGAAAATTTTTGAGCACGATACAGAAGGAAATTCATAGTTTTATTCTGATGCATATTCATTACCCTATGTGATTTCTTTTGGTCTCGCGGGTAACATTTCCATTGCAGTTCATTTTAGATCAGTTACTATGAAGGTGTTTCCAGCCGTAGATAGATGCGCATTCAACTTCATTTCATTGAATGTACCGTAGACTCTGCTCGAGCGCTTCTTTACAGTGCTTTTTTCAGCACTTCATTTGACAGTTTACGTAGGAGGTCCTTTTTTTTAATAAACTGGCGAATTCTATTTCAACACATTTTTATCTTAGAGTTATGAGTGTTTTATTTTAAACTGAATCTTAATAACTTTGTAATTATTTATTGCGAGGATATATATGTTGTTATTTATTTATTAGAATCGTCACTGCTTCTTATTTACATTTGTAATATTATCATTCAAACAGACTTTCTACGTTGTCAGTACTATAATAACTGTATGAAACAGATGAGAATCTGAATAATAATTCTTGATAAAGTCCTATAATTATCCTAATATTTTATAATTCATACGTGTTTTCAACAAATTTATTTATTTAGGTACTAAGCCTGCACGAATTCCTTAATAGATGTACCTGCTTCCTTCTCGTCCAACTGCTTTAGGCACTTGCCTGTTCGGAAATTCCCTAAACCGTCATTATCTGCTTTGCGTGCTATTGGAAAGGGATTGAAAGTGCTAATAAAGAATACTTCAAAGGTAGTGACCGCACAGATTTTTCCCATGAGATGAAGTGAAAACCAAGTATCCTTGCGTAGTGTGTTCTGTGGATTGCCTACGAGTAAATTATAACCATTTGTAATCGTTGATTTGGATAAAATGACACTTTTGTTTGACGAAACAACACTACTTATTATTCTCTTTCAAATATTTATTTTTCTACATAGTCGTTCAGACATTAATTAAGTTTTGGTACAAGCTTCTACAACTCGTAGTTAAAAAATTTCGTGGCCTGTTTCGAAACCACTTGCCAATTTTATTTCCTGGTCCGTTGTCTTAAATTCCTCGATATTTTTTCATCCAATTCTATCGTGCTGAGCCTAATATTTGCTCGAATCGTTACTAAATTCTTTGGAAAAACTCTTTAGAAAATACAAATAATTTACTGTTTTATGTATTTATCATGAACATATGTTCTGCCTCCATAGACTTGACGACATTATTTCATTGCATGTTGTCAATTCATAATGTTTCCCCAAAATAAGCACAATTGTTTTGGGAATATGCAATTAACGTTTCAAATAAAAAAACGTTTTACATTTGACGAACTGTCGCAGTCATTTGTAAACCCTTTCTACATTAGCTAAATTTAGTAGAATAATAGTAAACAAGAACAATAAGAAAAACAAACAGATCACGTTCAAAGCTATAGATGCCAACGAGCATGTCAAAATATTATCTTCCCAGCTATACATATGGTATATTACTTTTCAAAAGTTCCTCGTATATTACGGAATGGACAGAGTATTAGTGCATCAACTTGGATAAGATTAAATGCCAAAAAAGTAATAATAAGCGATATATCATAAAATCAAATGCTTAGTTTGCAATTAATTTTCTTACTCTACAGGTTGACCCAACAGGCAAGGAAACAGCTTAGGACGTTTCTAGATCCTCCCAATCTCAACGGAAATGACTGGAGAAGGTTAGCTCAAGAACTCCAAGTGGATAGGTATACTGGCTCTTTTTCCCCATTTATGTACCATGAAGTATTAAAAGCGACGCTTGTATTGTCAAAATACGTTACTTTAACAGTAGATTAATGGGTATTAGGAAAAAAAGTGCATTGTAATTTCTGGTGAATAGAGAAAAGTAATATCCCGCGAAAGCCACGGATTTAGCTATTAACTTAGCTTGCATTCCTTGTCTGTTCTTTATCAGATGCAAACACGATGTCACTTTAGATATTCTTCAGATAAAATTGCCTAAATTAATAAATTGCATCTCTCTATCAAGAAAGAGATCCACATAAAGACGTTTACAGGATAACTTGAAAATTTATTAAAACGCAGTTAACATCACGTAACCAGAATGTAAGAAAAGAAAAAGAAAAATATACTTATCGAAGGACGCAAGTCAACTTTGCACTCTCACAACTTCCGGCAACTCCGATATTACCATCTTGTATACAGTGGTGGTCAAAATTGTGGACACTTTTGAAAATCGCTATGTTTTCTAACTTTGTATGCTTATAAAAATATGTTACATTTAACAAAATGCAAACTCTTACATGTCATTTTAAAGAAAATTAAGTGTTGATTTCAACACAAAAAGCAAAATTCAAATATTTGCAACACAAAAAGAGTTATTCTTACTTTAATCTGAACAACAAACACTGTAATGAAGTGATTATAATTTCTAACTTTCCTGGCAAGTCATTGTTCTTGTTCTGGGAACCAATCAAACATTAATAACTGCAAGTTAACGCTGACATCCTGCTTACCGTTGGAACAAGTCATTAGTGTGCTATTTTCTATAAAAGGAAGACTGTTTTTTTTTAATGTAATCAAATTGCAAGTTCGAAATTTTGTTTTTAATTTATAGTAGGAATTTTTGTAAATATTTTTAATATTTAGTCAAGAAGCAACATCAAATAAAAGAATATATTGGACACCTAAAATGGGAACTAAGATTATTGTGTTACATGAATGTGGTCTTTCCTATGCTGAAATTGTAAGACAGGTGGGTGGTTCAGTGACAACACTTGGAGTCCAAAAGTTTTGTTTACGATATCAGGAGACAAATTCAATAAAAAATAAAACAGGAAATGGCTTAAAACGTTACACCACATCTGTTGATGACAGAAAAATAAAAAGACTATGTCTCCAAAATCGAAAAATGTCATCAACGGCCATCAGAAGTCAATTGAATGATGCTGGTATCTATGTCAGTTGAAGAACAATCAGGAGAAGATTATTAGATGTTGGACTAAGAGGTACAATTCAACGAAAAAATCCTTATCTCAATTTACAGCAGCGTATGAAAAGATGTGGGTAAGGGAACGCACTAATTGGTGGTTACAAGTTACGGAGTGATGAAACAGATATTGTTATTCGGGAGTGATAGCGAAAATATACAAGATATAGAATAAGCGAAGAGCTACATTCTGTCTGCATTCAGGCAACTATGAAGAACTCAATTAATGTTATGATTTGGTCATGCATATCAGCAGACGGTATTAGTCCCCTTCATGTTATCTATGGGACATTAAATGCTAGAAAATACATTGACGCTATTCTAAAGTCAAAATTTACACCTTCCTTTAGTGATTTCTTTTCCAACAACGCTTCATTTATGTGTTAGCATGATTCAGCTCCTTGCCACACAGCAAAAATATCGAATGAGTGGTTTAGTTCAAAAAGCATTGAATTGTTTTCGTGGCCAGCAAACAGTCCTGGCCTCAAAATTATTGAGAACTTATGGCACAATTTGAAAACTCTTGAACATATGAAGCATTCATCAAATAAAAAAGAATTAATTAGGACTATAATTGTTTATTGGCATCATGCAATAAAAGAGCTTAGAACTCTCGTCAGCTCAATGAAACATCAGTGTGAAGCTGTAATAAAAGCTGCAGCATCAGCACCTAATGTAGCTCGATAATTATTGCCACTAAACTTTTTTTTGTATTGCAAATATTTGAATTTTACTTTTCATATTGAATTCAGCATTAAATTCTCTTTAAAATGATCTGTAAGAGTTTGCATTTTGTGAAACGTTACATTTCCTATAAGCAAACAAATTTAGAAAACATAACGATTTTCAAAAGTGTCCACAATTTTGGCCAACACTCTATATGCGGCGATAAACAAGAAACTGCATCTTCTTCAGTGATATGCTAATTAGAGTCATCTTATTAGCATATCATACTAGATATTAACTCTTGTAAAACTGCATCGAATTAGATGGATTCGAAAATTTTTCATTCAACAGATTCTGCCTATAAAACTGGAAGAAAAACTTTGATTTATTCCCAACAAATATAAGATAGAGAATAAATATAGAATTTTTTTCATTGAGAGTGACTTATAAATGGTAATTCCCTGAAAAAATTCACTGAAAGTTTTATGAAATATCCATGAAACTGAGAATTAAGCTATAGATAATTAAAAACATTTATAAACTTTTAAAATACTTTTAGAAACCTCTTTTAATCTAGTATTTCCGTTTTGCTCAAATATGTTTTTTAAAGATAGAATATTTGAGAAGAGAATGCTTCATGGCATTGACGCCTACAATCGTCGTGCATAGCATTTCCCTTCTAAAAAATTGCATCTAATTGAATCTGACTTCCTTACAAACTATAAAACAATTATTATGGAGCACCAATCAAAATATCGAGTCTTTAATGCTATCTAAAACATTTCTTGAAATTATTTGTAGCAAGTTGCTGTTATTATTTTTGAAACGAATCAAAATTTACTAATTGGTCGTAGCAAAATCATCATCCTAAATCCCCTTTCTTTATCTGCATCAGGTACATCAATTATTTTGCAACCAAGCCCAGCCCTACTGAGCACATTTTAGATCTGTGGGAGGCGAGGCACCGAGATTCCAGCGCAATTACAGACCTGCTTAACATCCTTCGAATGATGGGTCGTGAGGATGCTGCCATGGTCTTGGAGAAAGAAGCTGGCTCCTGGCTGTGACTAATCTGAGAATGTCTTGTAGAAACTGCTGTCAGCGGCCAACTGCTGCGATGTTCATCTGGCTTTTCCGAATCGTTGCACAAAGTACGACTTCCAGTGGTTGAAGATCGAGATTATATCAATAAATCCATGAAACTCGGACTGTTTTCAAGATTGAAGAAGTTTCTGGATTCCTTGCAGCTGGACAAAATGAATGTTCTGTTCGGCAAAGCTATTGATAGTTTACATATAGCTGTGACTTTCTTTTGTTAGTTCACTTTTTTCAAGAATGGATGATATTTATATCACTTTTTGGAAATTTTCGAATGAAAATTGAACAGAGTTTTTCTTATCAGATGAGAGCGTGTTGACTTATTTTATACAAACTAGACATGTTTTATTTATGTTTGTGCTACTGTAAATTTTTCTTCACTACGCGTTAGTTATGGGACAATTCTTTTTGTACTTTATGCTTTATTTCCACAGTTATTGTTTTCTTCAATCACAGAACTGAGATTGAAATTTGTTTATTATTTTATCTTGTATCGATAATTTTTCATAGAGGAAAATTGCGCTCACTTTTGTATAAAGCGCGAAAACTAATGCCTTAATAGCTATCATAGAATCCAGTATGTCTTTTGTATGAGTTTGGTGCCAAGTTCAGATGTGCCAAACGACTTCTGCTTTTCAAATTCTTCTCAATACATATTTAAATATACTTTTCTCGTTATTTGAAATAGATGAAAATGAAATTCAGCCAAGTACATAGTATTGGTCTTATAAATAGATTTCCTTAGAGAATTCGAAAAAACATTCTCCCCACCCAAAAAAAAATCTTTCGGAAATACCTTATAAAACATGTTTAGTTATTGCAAATCGAATTTTGCATATCTTAGAGGTCTTAATATACATATATCTGGTAATTACATAGGTGCAAATAAAATGTAATGTGATAAAAGGATTCATAAAAAGAAAATAAGAAAAATTGTTTTAATGTTATTTAAAATAAAATTTTGCTTTTTATTTCTACCAGCGTGAAAAAGTTTAATAAAGAAGAAATTATATTTAATTTTTGATAATAAAGAAGAAATTAAATTTTCCTCTGCACTGTATTTCAGATTCTGATTCACAAGTAAACTGTTTCACAAATTCGCAGTCATGTTGAAATATTATAATTACTAAAAATCTTTAAAGTTCAATACACAATGTTGTACTTTCTGTGTTTCAGAAATAAATTTATGGATGATATTTTGTTAAATTATGTTTCTCCATGTTTTATTGTTTTGTACATAGGTAATTTGTAAAATAAGCTATTTTATTTGTCTATTCTTCTTGTATTTAAGAGTTTATTCATTCGAAATTTTTATATTTTGCTTTTTGGTTTTATCATATTTAAACTTAACCTTTATCAGTCACGTTTATATTAATTAAATGCGTTAGATCTGAATTTTCCACTATTCTTCTATTTCTGACATTTTGCTGTTTTTGCATGAAAAAGAGCATGTTCAATGTATTTTTAAACTTCTATAAATATTAGCTTTTTTAACCACAAATTTAGTATGTAAATATGATCTGAAGATAAATGTTGATAGTTAAATACTTGTTTAAGCATAAATAATGAAATGATTGTTTTGCAATTTTCTGCAGATATTTTTATAAATGCTAAGCAAAAATTATTTATTTCTAGATGTTTTTGATATTTTTCTTTTTGAACTTATTATATGTCAGCTAAAACTTCCTTTTGTCGTTTCCTCGTCATTCAATTAATGTAAAGAATTAATAATAGGCATTTTAAATGATTGGCATAGGAAATAAAATAGTATCACGTTTCCTAAAAGTATTTTTGTTATGTAATCTCAAAAATTAGCAATTGGACAATCAGGTTTTTTTTTTTTTAATAGAACTTACTTCCGATATTTCTTTGTTTCTTGTAATACTGCAAAGTTCTGCAGACCAAAATTGTTTTGGTGTTGCCATCTCTGAATGGGATCTAAAAAAAGCTTTCATGTTGGCTTTTTCAGTATGACTTTTCAATATCTATAGAAATAATTTAATAAATCATTTTAATCGGAGGCACTTCTATGAAATCTGATTAAAAACATTTCAAATCAAATGTATTAATAGTAATCTGTAGTGTTCTATTTTCATATTTATTTCAAATTGTTTAGATAGCAACAAATCTTAGCATTTTCAAATAGAACCATGATAAATTTTCTTCTTAAAACAGCTTCAACACATTTTCTTTAGATCCCTTCCTTTACATCAGAAAAAGCTTCTGAGACTCCATTCACTGCAAAAAAAATTTCTGCTGGAAATCTTTTTTTGAAAATCTTTAAGCACTCTAAACAAAGCATTGCAAAAAGCAGCCTTCACAAATAGTAATATGTAATGTGAAAGTTCAATTGGATTACCTGAAAATGTTTGTGAAATTATTCATATCAAAATTGGTTCTTTTAATGTGCTTACTAGTGTTACAGAATTCGATAGAATACACCAAATTTGAAATTTTTGCAATTTTGAACGCAACTAAAACCAATGTGACCCAACTAGGATGGTGACCCATCGTTAAATAATTTTAAATATTCATTGAAAAATACGTAATATTCCTTAACTTCACCTTTTTGCAGTGAGCAAATAAGTTGAACTGAATAACATCACTCTTTTTTAATATGGAGAGTAAAAACAGACTAACATCTCTAATCATGGATTTCTATGCATAACAAACAAGGGAATAGATTCTATCTTAGAAATCTTGTACTTCCAGCTATATGCATTTTTAGATACGAGATTTTTTTTCTATGGAAAAAAGAGAAGCGTTTTATATACATATTTCATCAACTAGCAATTAGTATTTTTAGCAGATGATGCTCATAGGCGGTAAAAAAGAGAAACCCAAATCTTCTTACAAGAAAATGTTTTAAAATTTAAAAAATATATATATAGATTCATATTTTTAAAAATCTGTTTGTTATTTTTAATAAAAAAGATTAAAATTTGATGATTTTGAAGTAAAAAAGGAATTTTCCGTTCAAATTCTTCAAATGACGTCGGATTTTTTTTTTTTTTTTGCCACCATGGAATATTTTGGAATAGTTAATGCTTTACATTAAAAAACAATTCATTACGGATGGAACCCAAGTTCAGTAGCACAATGTACATTAACATCCTGACACCAGTGTTAAGGAATAGAAAATTCCCGAAGAAATGGAGTTGAGATGTTTGTTTTTTTATATTTGAAACAAATTATAACTCCATTGCTACACAACTGCCATGGCTTAGCAAAATGTGGATTCAGTGGTAAGCTAATCTGAGACCAGTCTTGGGGGGAAGGTGGTACCGAGGGGACAAAATTTTTTCAGGACCACTGCCGTTTAACTAAATGACCTGTCGCTGCAAAATAAATTTAGCATGATATTATCTCATCTAAAAATATAACAATTAAATTTCAATTGTCTTATATTTTTGTAAACTAACTTCCACGATAATATATTTGTAGCTAGAAATTATATAATAACTATGGAGTTAGAAAAATGATTCAGAAATGATTTACCGCGAAGCTGTAATGCTTATGCTCTCCGCAATCGCTTCTCGTGTACCGCTTATGAGCTTTCGGAACCTCACGTATGTGATACAAAGGTGGAGTGGTGGAAAGAAACTTTCTTTTTGTCCATTTTTCCAAAGATATGTTTTAAATATTGAAAAACGACGATAAAAGAAATTATATTATGGTCAGAAATTATTTACAATCATAGCTATGGTTACCGAATTAGATCAAGTGTATAATCCAAAATATTTGTAGGAATTATACATAAATTGGAATCAAATCAAATTCCCTTGGATGCGGAATTATGTAAGAATTGTCGTGTATTTCTCAATGTAGTGGAATCACAGATTTTTTCCATTTTGTATGTCTTAACTAATATTTATTGAAAAGCCTTTCAAAGTCAAATATTTTTCATAGAACGATTATCGATTTGAAAAGATATACATCCATTTTAAATGTATTATTTGAAAATAAAAACTGTCTGATTATTTAAAAAATGAACAAAAAAAAAATGTTTAGTGGATCAAAAAGACTTTTCTGTAGAACTCTTTTTGTTCATATATTCCGAAACTCGCTGTGAATAATGACGAGTTTTATTAACCTAGTCATTGTGAGAAGAGACATTCGTTAAGAAGGAAATTATCATTACTCACTATATTTAGGATTGCTATTTCAATTTTACGTTTACAAGTGGATTTCTTTTTGTTGGAAAATTTTCTTAACTAAGCATATTTTCCTAATTTTAAAAATTCTTCAACTGTATTTATCTATTTTTTTTTTTATTGACTTAACTTTTTTTTTGTATCCAATGTATTCACGGTAAATTTCCAAGACAATTCTTGCATTAATGCAAATTTCAATTTCAAAAGTTTTTAAAATCGCAAAACTAAAATAAACTATGTTTCCAATACGAAAATTCTAAAAATATCTATTTCCATTTGTCGGAAAGGAAACGAGACTTTTGATCTCACACTGAATCATTTTTTTTCCGACAAAAGTTGCATCAATCGATATAAATTATTACGATGAAAAACAATTTTTCATTATTTAAATTTAAAAATTGAAATATTGAAAAAAATTTTAAAATTGAAAATATTTAAGGTTTAATTACATGTTTGATTAATTTTTTATTCAGATTGAAATGTTTAAGTAAATAATTTCATTAATAATTTTTAAATCATTCGCAATTAACTGCTAAAAAGAAAAATGAGTACCCAAGTAAATATTAATGACTGCGCCATTTAAGGTTGATCTAAAAATAAAACTATTTCTCAGAATTTATTTCAAGCATTTCTTTATTAGATATTTAATGATATGTTAATAGAAAATTTTTGAAATGGTAAATAATTTCATTCCATCAAATAATCATCTGACCAAAATTAAGAATTATTTTTGTTAAAAAAATTTTTTTTTTCTTTCTGCAACCACTCCAACCATGTGATGACAGAAACCAATGGATTAATTGTAATACAAAAAAAGGAATAGCGCTGATTCTTCGTGTGCTGCTATGAAGACTACTAAATCATGTCCACGTTGTTAGCTGATATGTCAAAGTACAACCTTTAAGGCAGAGTTATAGATGATAGCATGTTTTGCATATATATTTCGTACTATCTCTAGAAACAGTTTTTCTTATATAATATCTATAAAAATAGAAATAAAAAGAGCAATGATACATTTTGTACATAATTATATTAGAAAGTATTTAAGAAAAAATTTTAAAAATTACAAATAGAATATTTATTGCAATTTAGAGATTTCTGTATATCAACAGAATTACTTTTCATTCTCGGTAATTTTATAGTTGACACCTTTTTAATTTATATGACTAAGATCTTAAGCAATGAGTTAAGATCGCAATGAACTAATGAATGGATCATTTTGTTGGCATTACATTTAACATGGCTAACATTTAAATTTTGTAAAACAATTAATTTAAATAAGATTTTTTTAAAGTATTTTAAGCGGAAACAAAGTATTAGAAATCAATAAAAAGATATCGGTTTTTGGAAATTGTCTATCTTAAGTTAATGTCTGATAGATTATTCGTTTCTTTAGTTGTTTTATAATTTTTTCGAAAATATATGCATGTTATCATTGCAAATTTCATTTGTTGTCTCTACTCCGTTTGCATGAACAGATTTAAAATTCGAAATTTTATAATAAGTTAAGATTTGGTTGTTTACTGAAAGCATCTCTTTCTGTTGAATCGTGATATTTTAAATCAGAAAATAATTTTCGCAATAGTCAAATGAATTTTTTGGCAATGGGAATAAAAACGACGTGTTTGTTTTATATAATCAAAATATCTCTTTTGCGTTTTATGATCTTCGAGGTAGAATTTTAAAATAGTAATTAGAAATGAATACTACCATTACATACAAATGCATACAATTATTAACCTTTTGCTCTCGGAAAGGTCATTCGATGCAAAATTATTCAGCTAACACAAGGACTTGCTTATTGCTGTGACAAAACTATTTATTCTAGTTTTAAATTGAATTTGACCGAAAAGTTAATCTATATCTATTTACCATTATTTAGATATTTTTTAAAAATCAAAATTAAAAAAAATAAATAAATAAAACGTCAAAATGATGCACTGTTTTGAATGGTGAGTGAGAGGCACCATCCGAGTGCAGAGGGTTAATACTTATTTTAATAATTTGATTATCTAAAAAAATCACGAATAAAATAATCTATATTACTTATCCAAAGGTTCTTCTTTTTCCTTTTTTACATTTGTCATAGCTTTATACCTTATTTATGTGCAAATTTCTAGAATATAAATCTCAAGATTACGTTGATATTGTACTTCTAAAAAAAGCAGTAAAATACGCAGGTGATAATTACAAATGTTGGATCATATTAAAAATTTGTATCCAAAATATTGTTTAGAAATTTTACTCTTTACAATAATATTTGTGTGCATATTTTGTGAAATAATTAAATGATAAACGTTTTAACGATTTCTTTCATTTTCAAAAATCATATTAATAATTCATATTCATTAATAATCATTCTGAAATATTATTAATAATTCATTCCATTGTTGATCTTTCAGTTTACTAAAGGACTCGTTATTGATGACATGACGAATTGCTTTATTCTTAAAAAAATATGGATGATGTTATAAAAAATAATTATTTTAACTATATGTATTAACGTGCATTTAAATGTTAGAAAATTTTTTTACCAAAAGTAAATATAAAAACACATAAAAATTTTATGTGTCTTTTTAAAATTTAATTTTTATTTACTTTTTGTTGTTATTGTTTAGAAAACACATTCTAAGCCACATTTTATCGCTCTAAAAAAAGAATTAAGTTGTCGTATATTATATTCTCCAGAAACCAAACAAATGAAATTGTGAATCTACTTTAAAAATGTGATTTATTGATTGCATAACATTTACATGAAGTTTTCTGTACACATTTGTATATCACATATTCCTTTTAGTAAAATTTGTATATAATTCTTTGCCACTTTTTAGAAATTAACCAACATTTGCATTGACACCATCATTTGTTTGAAATGCACGTCAATCCCCTTTCTGTATGTTGATGTTGCTTTCTGAATGCTTCCATTTTTTTTATCCAATTATTCCAACAAATAAGCATTATTCGTCATCAGCCAGTGCCTTAGATGTTCATGCAAAAAGTAGAGTATTTTTGACGATGTTTAGCTCTATAAAATAGACCCTTCATCTATTCAATAAGTATGTACCTATATTTCACATGTTTGGAAGAAACGTTTGCACATTCTTTTGAAGGAATCCTGTTTACATATAGAATCCGCAGTACAAACTACGAAATAATATTAAAGAGTTCCAATGGTGTAGATTTGTTTTGAATGCAGTAAACGTACAAATGATTTTAATAAATTTTCTGGTTTACTGTTTTGAAGAAACTAAAAGAAATTCAAATTTGGCTTCGCTACTGACGTAGGTGCGAATCTCATTTCTTCCAGGCGAACTTGAAATGAAATCGGTCTTTATAGCTATGGCTGACGCTTTTGTGTATGCTGAAGATATATGCTTTATAGCCTGCATTCTAAAAAAATGAAAGAATAAAAATGACTCTTTCGATTCCAGAAACAAAAGTTTCGACAGGATATAAATGTAATGAATATTTTTTTTCGTAAAAGGGTATGGTTATTGTTCAGCAACGTTAGTATCATAACGAACATGCAAAATAATTTTTAAAAAATATTAAGAATTTCGGCAATTGAATAAAAATCGACGAAATTTCTTATTTTCTTTCACCATCAGATATGAATTCCAAAGAGAATAAGTCAATTTTCGCTCACTGAAATTTGAATTTTTTAATTATATTATTCACTAACTAATATTGCATACAAAACGAAATCGCAGGTAAAAATCAGTTTTCATAAAGTTTTTTATTTTAATTGACAATCATTCAAAAATGATATGAGAACAATGCGTAAAATGACCATATTAAATGATTTATGATTTTCAAGAAAGTATTTCTTATTTCAGTTTTTATTATTATTATTATTGAGATATTTTCCAAAAAGATGTATGGAAATTCCCGATATCTGTTGGCAATCGTTTCTTCCAAATAATTGGAGAATGATAATAAGCGAAAAAAAAAAAGGAAACGATGGCAAAAGCTGATGACTTCACTCTGAAAGTGTAGACATTTTCTCATTAGCTACAGATACTGTGCCAAACGTGAGTTCGTCTTTTTTGCTGCAAACTATGTACCTTTCAGTGTAAACATTTAAAACAGTCTGTTACATGCATGTCAACCAAGAAATAAATGTTTTGTACATTGTTGTACAGTGCTGTTGTTAGAATATAAAATTATAGCAAATATTGTGATGTGCTCCTTTCTTGTTTATGAATGCACACAGAATACATCTGCACATTCATCACAATCTACATGTGTGTGTGTGTGTGTGTGTGTGTGTGTGTGTGTGTGTGTGTGTGTGTGTGTGTGTGTGTGTGTGTGTGTGTGTGTGTGTGTGTGTGTGTGTGTGTGTGTGTGTGTGTGTGTGTGTGTGTGTGTTAAAAAATTTTTTGTAGCAGTTCCGTGGCCGAAAAGAGAAGACACTTTAGAATTTTTAGAACTTTGCTTTATTCCATCCCTTGATTTAAGCATTTTTACAGAGCTCGTGTAGCAATGAAAAAAGGTGCAATTAGATCATGAAATAAGAGAACACTTTAGAATGAAGTTAATACGTGTTAAATTAAGATCAAATTTGACAATTAATTAATTAATTAGGATTTAATTTAGATTTAAAGATCTGTTAAAATTTGGACAGAAATTTTCTAAAATAGACTAAATCCATCCAAGTGGAATCTTATCTGTTTATGGGCATTTGAACACTATAATTCAATGACGTAAATGGCTGAAATCTAGAATATTGTTTTATTTTTTAATTTCGAGATTAATGCAACGTTCTTAACCGAATCTGTTAAAGAGTTGACTGTGTATTCGTATGTATGTGAAAACTATAACACAAAGAGTTGGACGAATCAAAAGTTGTGCATTCTTTTTTGTATCTATATAGAAGCTATAAATATGTAACTAAATTTTGCAGATTTGCGTCTTAAAAGAAGACAAACTAGGAATTTAATTTTAGTTTATTTTTCCACGGGAGAATATTGTTTGTACATGCGCGTATCAAAGACAGAACGCGTCTGTTCACGCCAAACAGAACATAAAAGCAAAGTGCAAGAAATGCTTCTCTTCGTGCTTTTACTAAAAGTTTCTTTTAGGTATTTCTTTGCCACATGTCGATTTAGGACAGGGAATCTTAGGTTTCCTTGGAAGGAACGCGTGAGCTTTATGGATTTTTATCTGCTCAGAGAGCGAGAATTGCAGTGGTCATCAGTTTTAAAGAGCGCTTGCAAGAATAATGAAATAAAAAAGTGGGATCAGGAAACAAAAAAGTGTTTAGAATAAAGTAGTATGGATAATTTGAGATTAAAAAAGAAATTAATTAAGATTATATATATATTGTGGAAGGGAGAATGCTGCCGCTAATTATACATAATTCTTAAACTACAATACGTACAAGGTGCCCATAAAAGAACTCCGGAGTTTTAAAAAATCATATCAAGTTAACGAAATGAGTTTGGTCAGAATAGTTAATTTTAAAGATCTCATCAAATTCTATTTCACACCAGTTTCCGACTGTTTTATCAACACCAAGTAGAGGTCCTTGTCATTGAGCTTGAAGTAACGCAGCAGAGGCTGATTCCAAAGCATCTCATTCAGAGGCTCAAACAATGCGATAGCGGCACCACGACAAAAAGGCGCGGAGTTGTTATCTGGTTTATAGAAACCGGATCTGCTACCACTTCGGTGCGAGTATGGTGGTAACGCGCCTTTTAACAAAAGCATTCGTCAATGGCTACGTGCATTTCAAGAAACGAGAAGTGTGATGTAACAAAGGCCGTTTGGTAGGGCAAGAGTGTCTGAAGAGAATGTCAACAGAATCCGTACTTCATGTCAACGAAGTCATGTCCGAAAAGCGAAGTCATGTTTGTCATGTCCGAAAAAATTGTCGATTCTCAGTTGGGCATATCCAAATCAACTGTTCATAAGTTGGTTCACAAAAGGCTCCGCTTAACTGCGCTCAAGATACTACATGTATACGAAATCAAACTAACAAACAGGAACAAGAGATTAGAGTTTGCTGTTACTATGCTACACATGGTCGATACTATTAACAATTTTTTTAAATGAGTGATCTTTTTAAGTGGTGTATTCATCAGTGATTTTTATTGATGACGCCACCTTTTACGTAGCGGAACTGTGGACCGACACAGTTGTAGAATTTGGGGCTCACAGCTGCCTCATGGAATATCAATATGACTCACCGAAAGTGAATGTATGGTGCGGCCTTATGCATAACCAAGTAATAGGTCTTTTCATTTTTGTAGAGAATTCCATAAAAGGGTTATGTCTACTGTGAAATTTTAGAGGAGTGTGTTTTCCCTCAGTTGATTGATATTGAGGCGGAGAAGGATCCCATTTACTTTCAGCAAGATGGAACATCACCTCACTTCAATTTTCTTGTACGGGAAGCACTGGATACTCAATTCGGCGACAAGTGGATTGGAAGAGCAGGGCGTATTTCTTGGCTACCACGGTTCCCGGATATGACTCCATTAGATTTTTTCCTCTGGGGACATGTCAAGAATCTTGCTTACTCTGAAGAAATTCAGGATGTAAACCATGTCAGGCAAAAGATAATCACTTCTGTAGCAAATATCATTCCAGACATGCTGGCCAGGAGATGAGAAGAGATTGAATACCGTTTGGATGTGTGTCGTGCCACAAATGGGGCACACATTGAAAAAAAAATCTACTAAATGCTAAAATACTTGAAAAATTAATCTTTAATATATATAACATTAACCTAATTTTATGATTGAATTTAAAGAAATTGCATCAAAATCCCTGGGTTCTTTTACGGACACCCTGTATTTCTCTCTCTTTTTTTTAATTCACTTGTAAAAAATAATAGTGCATTTAAACATAAAATTATAAAAAAAATACTAAAATTCTAACAATTGTTTTCAAATGTAGCGCAATTCTTAGAATTTCACTTATTCAAACCAGTGGCGAGAGTAACACACTGGCCAATATATATTTTTTACCCCTAGTCGTCCACAATATTTTTCAAGCGCAAGCGACGCCAGTTACATGGCATTATTATTATTTATTTACTACTTTTTTCATTGTACATATTTTTAAATATGTTAGAGCACTGAAGTTTTGTCTTCTTGGCGCTAGGGGCATATATATCTCTTTTTCCCACGCCAATGATCCAAAGATTTACAATTGATTAAAATAAATCTTCAGGCCAAATTTAAATAAATTGTCTTCTTTGGATTATACAAATAACAAAATCTGTCAGTATGGACTGTCTTGATGGGTGCCATGATTAGACTTCAATTCAAATTCGCACTCATATTTCAGCTAGAGAATATATCATGAAAAAAGCCCTTACCTGTCAGAAAGGATTTGGAAGCAACGAGTGAATTTTCCACATTTTATTTCAGAAGCAGCTGGCATATTTACACAGGAATAAAGCTCACAAAGATGAAAGCAATATAACTAGACATCACATGATACAGAGAGACTGACTCAATATAAACAAAACCCATGAGAGGCACACAGCGCCATCGAGTGGAAAACCTTGGATTTCATGGGTGCAAATAAAGTTTTAACATGCTGTAGCATCTCACAACCCCAATGTGAGTTTCATCTGGCAACAGATGGAACGAAGTGAGCGGTGAATGAAACGTTGTAGTGTTTACCTTCTGATTATGGAATTATTTACTTAAATAATTACTCAAACCACTTCAGTGGAGTCTTTTGGACTGCTTATGAGTAGAATGAATCGCATTTGGACTCTTGATCATCAGGAAAATATGCTCATCTAAGCGTTTGCATATCTTTTGGATCTACTTTCGTTTGGCGGATTTTTAGTTTCGGTTCTTAAACATTTCTCCTTGCGAATTCATCGCAGTTGTCTACTTGCTTGGGACTAAAGGATTTCTTGCATTATGTCTGAGGTAAGTGCAGTGCAAATACCGGTCTATAATAGATCGAATCCTACTTTTTGGTTTATTATATGCGAAAGCACATTTCAATTAGCTGTTCCCAAACCTATTACAGAATCTGTGACGAAAAATAACTACGTTGTTTCCCATTTCCCGCCTGAGGTTGTACGGGATATTTTAATGACGCCCGATACCGAAGATCCGTACTCTCATTTAAAAACGGAACTCGCAAATAGATCTTCGCAACAGGAGATTCGTCAGCTACTCTCGGGCGAAGAATGGCAGGAAACCCTCCGAAATGGCAGGAAACCCTCCGAATTATTGAGGAATATGACACGTCAGGCAGAAACATTAAACGTTCCAGAAAATTCCTGCTAGAATTATTTTTACAGCGTCTACCAACATCGGTACAAACAATCTTAGCTGCCGTTACAGACTTAACATTAGATAAAGCAGCTGAAATTTCTGATAGAAGTTACACTTGTTTCCATGGAAATTCATGCTGTTAATAAAAACAACTCGAATTCCATGGAAGAAAAATTACTTCGCGAAATAGAAAAATTAAATGCCCGAGTCGAAAAACTTGAATTTTCTCGTAGCCGTTATCCTTTCCGTAAAAACAGATCTAACCACAGAACGGGAAATAACAGTCAAAATCAAAATTCATCCTTTTGCTGGTATCACCGTCGTTTCGGAAAAAACTGCAAACTCGAAAAATGCGTTTCGCCATGCAATTTTCAGAGAAACCAAAAGAGCGATGAATAAATGCGGCGTATTCTTTGTCGCTGACATCACGTCGCTTGTTCATTAGAGACCAGATATCAAATATTTCCTTTCTAGTCGACACAGGCTCCGACGTGTCTGTCATTCCGGCTAACATCAAAAAAGAAATCCTTCCCAGCAAACAATTTTTGCAGCTAATTCGTTCCCAATTAATGTTTACCGACAAAAAAAAAACAACACCAACCGTTTTCTTAGATTTTAAATTAAGAAGACTATATTCTTGGATATTTCTCATAACCGATATCACTACGCCTATTTTAGGTGCAGACTTTTTCATATTTTCATGAATTAATACCCTATCTGCACAACAAATGTCTAAGAGATTTAAAAACAAAATTTCAATCAATGGGTCAAGTAAAAGAAGCATCAGTGCATTCTGTTAAAACAGTTTCCGGGGATTCTGTCTATCATACACTATTATCCGAATTTTCCTCACTTATTAAATTAACAGACTAATCAACCAGTGAAACGTAATACTCTTCATTTTATAATAACAATAAGTCCTCCAGTCGAGGCGCAGATTAGCACCAGATAGATTAAAAATAGCAAAAGCGGAGTTTCAAAATATGATCCGATTGGGTCATTTAAGACCCTCAAGAAGGAATTATTTTCCCCCGCTTCATATGGTACCCAAAAAGGGAACGTTGGAGTGGAGGCCAGTTGGAGATTATCGTGCTTTAACTGCTCAGACTGTAAAATAAATGTCAGACGATATTTGGGTTCAAACCCTGTATTTGTCAAGATCAATCGTCTGTAAGGTCAGCAGAGTAAAATGTTCCAATAATAGCAGTGAAAAATGCATGGGACTGGTTCTTATAAAATGTTGCAGGTCGAGAAGACTTCTTAAAAACAGACTTTTATTTCTTGAGACAAATAAACAAACATTTAATACATTATAAAATATCACACAGACTACGAACACAAAAGAAAATCTGAATCTACGTCTAAGCATGATCTAAGTATCTACCGTACGAGTGCTTCCGCTATTATAAATATAGTGAATAACATTTGCATAAATAATTGGAAGCATCATTTCACTTCATTTGATAAATCGATTCGAACGAGGTTCGAATCATCAACAGTTTGTGTGTACGCATTCGGATGGAAAGAAAATATGAAACGGGCATCCTATTTTTGCTAACAATAAAAATACCCTATTCCATGTATATACAACTTCCCATCCGAATTGCATGGGGCAAAAGTATTTAGCCATATTGATTTAATAAAAGCTTACCATCAAATACCTATAAACCCTGATGATATTCCTAAAACAGCGATCTGTACACCCTTTGGGTTATTTGAAAGTACCCGCATGCAATTTGGATTATGCAATGCATCATCTACATTCCAGAGATTCATAGATGAGGTAACTAGGGATTGACCTGGTGTTTATGTCTTTGTAGATGACATATTAATTGCTTCAAAAGATCATAATGAATATTTGGAATATATCAAAATTTTGTTTTCAAAATTACAACAATATGGTCTTTGTATTAATGTTGAAAAATGTACTTTTGGTAAAAATTCTCTAAATTTTTTAGGCTTTAAATTTTCCGAAAATGGAATAGAACCCCTTCCTGTTAAGGTAAAATGTATTTTAGATTTTCCCCAATCAAGTACTTTGACGCAATTGCGTAGGATTTTAGAAATATTTTAACTTTTATCGACGTTTTTTCCAAAAGCAGCAAATATACTTGCTACAATAATATAATTACTAGAGGGGCGTATTAGTAAACTCATTCCAATGTTCGTTTAACATTTGAACAGCTCAATTGGAATTAAAAAGTGCAACAAGATTTTTTTGCCGCGAAAACCGCGATTGCTGAAGCCGCTCTTTTAAAACATCCCATTCCTAAGGCTCAAATAAGCCTTTGGGTGGATGCCTCAAATGTTGCTGTAGGTGGCATCTTATCACAATCATCAGATGGGAAATGAGAACTAATGGATCTCAATGAAACTTAATAAAAGCCAAAGAAAATGGCCGATTTATGACAGAGAACTTTTTTCCATTTATTCGGCAATTAAAAAATTTAAACATATATTAGAAAGTAGGGAATTCCAAATTTATACTGATCAAAACCCATTAATTTATGCCTTTAAACAAAATACAGATAAATGTTCTCCGAGACAATTACGTCATCTTGATATAATATTCCAATATTTCACTGATATCAGACATGTGCAAGGATCCAAAAATGTTGTGGCAGACTCACTTTCAAGTACAGAATTGGATTCAATAACTGAATAACCTTTGCAAAAGCTCAACAAATTGATTCTGAAACTCAAAGTTTTTTACATGACAAAAGTTCCTCGTTTCAACTCGCACTCAAACCCTGTTTGAGCACGAATTCTGACTTAATTTGTAATATTTCAACTGGTTCATCACGACTATTTGTTCCAGAATCTTTTCTCTGACTAATTTTTGAGCAGCTGCATAACATTTCACATCCAGGAATAGCAGCAACGACAAAATTAATCAGCTCCCGATATGTTTGGCCATTTATGAAGCGAAATATAAAAGAATGGGTGAAGTTCTGTAAGCCCCGTCAACGGTCAAAAGTTCAACGCCATACTAAAACTCCATTAGGAACATTTAGCTTGCCCGATTCTCGTTTTCAATAAATACATATCGACATTGTTGGTCCTTTACCTCCATCCAATGGTTGTATCTATTTGTTAACAATGATCGACAGATTCTCAAGATGGCCAGAAGCTATTCCAATTGCAGACATGCAAACCAAAACCATTTGTCGAGTAATTTTTCATACGTGGATATCTCGATTCGGATGCCCTTCAATAATAACTACAGATCAAGGCTCGCAGATGCGATCATCTTTATATTGCGAGTTTTCAGAAATGTTAGGCACTAATAGAATCCGCAGGACAGCATAACATCCGATCGCAAATGGCATTGTGGAGAGATTCCATCGTCATTTAAAATCCTCAATAAAAGACCATGAAAGCTCTCAATGGACAGAAATTCTATCTATAGTTCTTTTGCTGCTATTCGCACTGTTGTCAAAGAAGACATCAAAGCTTCTTGTGCTGAACTGGTGTACGGAACAACTCTACAACTTCCTAGTGATGTGATAGAAACATCTATCATTCCACCTTCTGACGACATCTTTGTCGATCGCCTGCGAAATGCGATCCGTGAATTGAATCCTGTAGTGACATCTGCACATGATAAAACAAAGTTTTTTGTAAATTCATCTTTAGAAACTTGCTTGCATGTATTTTTAAGGATAGACAATGTGAAACCTCTTTTTTGCCAGTCCTACATAGGTCCTCACAAAGTTTTAGAACGGACACAGAAAAATTTTACCATCGAACTAAATGGCAGGACATCAACCGTTTCCATAGATCGCTTCAAGCCGGCACATTTGATTCCTACTTGCGAAGAACAAACTCCAATTCTTTCTGCAGAAAAAACTGTCTCTGGAGCAAATTTTCGGTCGGACAAACAACAGTCTGACGATCCAACTGCACCAGATAAAACTGTGGCATCTAGATCTGGCAGACGCGTTCATTTCCCATCGAAGCTATCAACATACATCACCTATTAATATTATCAAATACCTTGATTATATATGCATTTATACAAAAAAAAAGCTAAAATTGCCTTTTATGTCTCGTTTTCAATAATTGTAATAATAATTATTTTAATTATTTGCAATGTAAATAATCAACTTTTATCTGTAACATTTTCTTATTTTTCATGTGTGCTCATGTATTTATAATGTATATATTGTACCGTTCCATCGTATTATCCTCTGTCACTGGGGGGTGGGATACTTAGTAACATTTGGCAATCCCAGTGTGAGCGAGCAATCATTTTTTTTTTTTTTTTTTTTTTTTTTTGTGAGTTTCATCAGGCAACAGATGGAACGAAAGAGAACAAAGTGAGCGGTGAATAAAACGTTATGGTGTTTACCTTCTGATTATGGAATTACTTACTTAAATAATTACTCAAACCACTTCAATGCCAACTGGAAACTCACTTTTGCCAACTGAGTTGAAGCAGAAATTAAACATGTGCAATTCTTACGGAGATATAAGAGTTGTAAATTAAGCAATAAAGATGGACACAAAATACGAAGAGGAAAGCATTACTGCAAATTTGTTTCGATAAATCTAAATGATTTCTGCAAATTTACTTTTCACTAGACAGCAAAAGTCGTTGCTGATGATACAGCCTGAGTAAAAACTTTAAGGCCAGTAAAAATTTTTGAGAAAATGTAAAATGAAATTAAAGGGATTCAAATAATATTAATTATTTAAGTTCATTGATAAGAAATAAATGCCATAAACATAATTTGTAAATACATAATTATAAGAAACATGTGGTTATTTAAAAAGTTAGTATTTCTGCCTGAGTAAAAACTTTAAAGCCACCAGTCATTTTTTAAAAATAAATATAATATAATCGTGTAATTACCATTGCAACTACTAGCTTGTGACGACGCTGCAATTTTCATATCTGTCATACGTTTCTTCGAAGTATTGGTGATCTTTGTGAAGATGGCGAAGGGTAAGAAGTTAACTGATCGTGAAAGAGGACAGATGGAGGACTATTGCGATAAAGATAGGAAGATCAAAGAGTGTAGTCAACAATTTTTTTTAAATTGAAAGACAATTATGGTAAAAAGAATACTGGGGGAAGACCTAAAGCTTTGTCCTCGCGTGATGAAAAAGAGTTTGCCAACTTGCATCTACTGGAAAGTACTCAACCAGGAAACTGATTCCGACGACAGGATTAAAAGTTTGTCAAAAAACGATTTATAACACAATTAGAAGGTCTGGAGGGTTCACTTATACAGCAAAATTGACTAAGCCTCAGTTACTGCAGAGACACAAAATAGAGCGTTTGGCCTTTGGTCAGAAAGTCATGACCTGGGACAACCGATGGATAGAAATTATTTTTTCTGACGAAAAAAAAGGGAATTTGGATGGACCAGAGGGCTGGAATTTCTACTGGCATGATATAAGAAATGAAAAAGAAATACTCTCCAAACGCGGAGGGTCTGTCATGACTTGGGACTGTTTTGCTTACAATGGTGTGGACTCAATTGCATTCGTTTCAAGTAGAATGAATTCACAAGGATACCAAAATGTCCTAACAAATCATCTTTTGCCAAATGTTGAATGTCTTGCTGGAGAAAATTGGAAATATCAGCAAGACAATGCATCGATCCATTCGAGTAACAGCACAAAAAATTGGTTCCAAGTCAACAATGTTGAAACTGTGAAATGGCCAGCTAGATCACCTGACCTTAAGCCAATCGAGAACCTTTGGGGTGACTTAGCAAGAAGAGTTTGTGCAAATGGGAGACATTTTACATCAACAGCAGAGATGAAATCTACTATCGAAGATGAATGGTATAAAACCGACCCCACCCTTTGTCAAAAACTCGTTTCATCCATGAAAACAAGAATATTTGAAGTAATTCGAAGAAATGGCTCCTACACAACCTTCTAAGAATTTGTAATTTTTTTCTTATATGTTATTTTCTATGCTGGCCTTAAAGTTTTTACTCAGGCTCAAATATTCATCTGTGGGTTCTGTAATATTTTCAAATAATAAAATATTTGCAAATTAATTTTTCTACTTTTTTTATTTTTATTTAAGCTTAATAATTATCAATCAAATGGTATTTTAATTCCTCAGTTTATATGTTTCCATTTTCTCAAAAAATTTTACTGTCCTTAAAGTTTTTACTCAGGCTGTATTATCACGACAACAGCAAGATATCATACATTACTAGAAAATCTCGCTTTATATTACGTGTCAAAGTTATCAAAAGTGGAAGCATAAACACAACTCAAATTCCTTTAATTCCTTATTCTATTGATGAAAAATAAAAGAGAGGGTATAATAATAACATAATTACCCAGATAGTTGTTACTCCGGTCCTACTGAATAAATTTGGACTTATAACAACCTTTATTGTCCCTCCAAAAGATGACAAAATTGATCTTATTTACCTTCACAATTTTTCTCCAAAAATTCTTCTGCTTTTAAGGAGAGTCATCTGCGAATTCTTCTTCGATCACCGAAATATTTTCACATATACTAACTTTGGTTTCTTGGCATTGGGGAATGATAACCGTTTTTTGCAATCCCAATCAGTAGGCACATTGACCCTTTTGGTTCGAAAATATTAGGAGGATGCATAATGTATAAGTAATCATGTTATGTATTTGCAACAATCATGTTATGTATTTGCATTTGAGACAAAAAAAAACCCTTTAGGTTGCTTCTTTCTGACTTTGTTAATCTTTTAATTGCAAATTTGAATTTTTGAAAACGCCACCATAAACATAGAAATTCCATGTTTCTTCCACGGCCAATTATGTGCAGTCAAATTCTAGAGAGAGAATTCAAATTTTTTCACACATATATCAAGCACTGAAACTAAAACTAAAAATTTTTTAATCTGATATGTTAAAGTAGTAATTAATTAAGGAGTTTAGGTAAATATTTTATGTGTTGAATATAAAAACTATACGATTTAATAACATATGTGTTTCGCTTTTTTATATATATCTACCACAACTAGATGCAGATCCAGCTGCAGGTTCAGCTGCTAGTAATTTTTTGAATTATCTTTAACCATCTCAAAAACTTGCTTTCTGCCGTATAAAGGGAATCATTTCATCATGTTCTTTTTTTTTTATCCAGTTGCTACAAAATACTCATTATTGTGTATTTTGGGAGAAAGAAAAAAAAATGATAGGGTTTTTAGACTAAATATTCGAGTTTTATACTGTCTACTCTAGTTTGAATTTCAGAAGGAATATAAAATTTTCACTTAATTGCTCTCTAAACCTCTGTTTATAGAAAAGTTCCTTTTACTTCATCCATAAATTGGTGAACAATGAGCTCGTTTCTCATTTTGAAATAAAGCTCTCTCTTTTATGCAAAACTTAAATAAAGAAAAGCAAACAATGTGTGTGTGTCCTAATTTATCCTTAAATTATTTAATTCCTTAATATTTTACAAAATTTGTATTTTTTCAGTTCCTCTCTGGATGCTGTCATTTTATTCTTTTATACGATCAAAAAAAAAAAAAAAAGAAAAATAAGGACAACAAAAATATTACAATTTTTTTTACCAATATGATATCTATACATGTTATCAAATTTAAAAAAATGTGTAATACACAAACTTTGTCTACAAGAAAAAATATTCTTTGCTAAGAAGAGAAAAAAATAAACGTTATATCAATAATCAAAATTAAATTGATCAGTTGGATTTTCATTTTATATTATTTGCATGACATCAGTCTCTTAAGGATCAAATAAATAAATTAAACCTAAATAAATAACTAAAATAAATAAATTAATTAAACGATTTTTTAGTCAAATTTCTTATTTCAAGAATTTTACCCTTAGTAAAGCAATAAAATTATATTTCATATGGATACTTTGCCTTTTTAAGTAAATTTTTAAAAACTCCACTGTTACTCAAAGTCATTTTAATGAAAACAAAATCTTTTTGGGAAAAGACAAATTTATCATTTTTTCGAAGAATTCAAAAACTACGGGAAAATGCTCGCTCGTTGTAAGCAAATATCACAAAATTAAGATAAAGGTATATCCAAAGCTGGATCTATTTCAAATTTTAACTGCCAAAGCATTCGCAATCAAGCTGTCAGTCACTAATTACATCACTGAGAATCGTTATTGTATCATATATTACCTGTTAACTTTTCAGTTTATTTTTTTAAGAAACAGATTGAAGTATTAGGTAGAAATGAAGTAGAAATATTAGATAGATTAAAGGATCTGTTTAAGAAACAGACAGAACAGATTTTATCACCTATCTAGAAAATAGTTTTGGAATAGTCGATTATAAGATTCCAAAGTGATTCAAGACTTGGATGAAGATGAAAAAATGATATTTACTATTAAAAACTGAGAACAAAAGTTCTTTGTAAGAGATATTAGAAAAAGTGTTTAATTTTAATTCGTTCTAAAGAATCTTCCTGTGCAAAGAGTAATTTGAGCACACAAAAAAAGGAGGTACTGATCCAGGTCATTATGAGCGTTGCATTAATAACATATTGGACTCATTTCTAGACAGAATTTGTGCAATAGTAATGAACATTTTCATAAGAGTCAAGAGATGAGATAAGCTTCCTTTTGATTTCGAAATCACTTTCGAAATGTAAATTTCAATAATATTTAGACAGTTATCAAATGAGCTGTAATATTTACTGTTTGGATAATTGTTAAATGACATGCTTTTCTTTTAAGAATTTTATATCTTCTGGTACAACCCATTTAATTGTTCTGAAAATTGATTCCAGGGCAAGTTTTTTTTTATGATTTTATCTACAAAATTATTCCATATTTGTTAGAACTAGTTTTTGGCTCATTTTTTAAATTATAAACTTGTTGGCAAGTTTTAGGATGACTTTTGAGAAATGGCTTGACAATTTTTTTTTTGTTGTTGTTGTTGTTTCTGATCCCACCACCTCCATGAAACCAAAGATCTCTAAAAAGTCCAAAAACAATAGAGGATCCCTTAATATCTCAAAAATCGTAAAATGTAAACATTTAAGAATATGATCGGGAGAGGCTTGATCTGCCTAGCATCAAGGACATTCAGCAAAAATCCTCAGTCCGTGTAGGAAGGTGAGGGATTCGGTGTGCCCACTCGAAAAACGAGAGAAAGCCGTTTGCTGTTTTCTAGAGATATTCAGACGGTGACACCAACCGGGACTCTTACCAAAGTACCAAGGGTGAGCAGGTGGGACTCTCCAAAGTGCACTCACCTCCATCTTTTTGATAGAGATTTCAGAATAAGTTAGTGCTGCATCACCATGAAATATGTCAGCTGAGACAGTCTTAGTTAAATTATCCGCTATCTCATTACCATTTAAACCAACATGTGAGGGGACCCACTGAAAGTGTATAGAGTGTTCAGCGGAGATCCTGGCAATAAGGTCTAAGATATTCATGCTAATCTTGTCCCCCACTTTCGTCCAATGAGAAAGGTGCTGTATAGAGGCACGACTGTCCATTAAAATCCAAATATCACCGAAGACAATTTCAGAGGACGTGTCGATATATTGAAGTCCCTTATAGGTATGGTATGGTATGGCATAATTTAGGTTTTCTGGCACAAGGTCCAATTTAGGAGAAGCTGCTTCATCCACAAGGATGTTTTAACAGTTCCATCATAAAGGTCTGAAAGGTGTGAATGAAACAAGGATACATTGTAAAACGTGAAAAGTTCAGAAGGTCTATGATTTATAATGATTTGCCACAAGAATAAAAATAAATCTCAAATTTTAAATGCTATGAAAGAAACCAATGTATTTTAAAAAGTCAAAAAGTTTTGAGTGAGGTTTCTCATCCTCAGGTCCTGTAAATTTAAAATAGGGGATTGAAAGTGAGTTAAACGATCAGGAAAACGCACTTGGAAGACATTTTGTTTTCTTTCGTTTCTTCTTGGGGAAACGAGTTAAAGAAAATTCTGAATCATTTGATTGAGAAACGGATCGAAACATTTTTTTTAGAAGTAGATGCTGAGTTTCGATTTTTTTGTGAGTTATTACTCTTTGCTGATTCAAGAGCCGAATCTTTACAGGAGCAGGTTTTCAACGTATTAATATCTGTAAAGTCGGTCTGAGAACTAGTACATTTTAATGTTGAACTTATGACGACACTATAAGTAAGGCCAGGTTTGGGTGTTCTGTCTAAAACAAATTTTTTCGCTTCTGCGTATGAAATATTTCTTCTAACTTTCAGACTTTGAATTTCTTTTTCCGTTTGCCATTTAGCACAATTGCGTGGAAACGCAGGATGGGGTCCAGAGCAGTTTAAACATTTGAAGGTATGTAAACTACAAACTGAAGTTGCATGATCATCAGCTGAGCATTTGGCACATCGACGACTGCCACGGCAAATCCCGAATCTCTTCCAAGGCATGTCCTAATCTCTGACATTTAAAGCAACGCAGATGATTCGGTACATATGGTTTAACTTTGGATTGTATATAGCCAGCAGGTATAAATTTCGGAAGTTCCAGACTACTGAAAGTTAGAATGACATGTTTTGTTGGAATGAATAACCATTACGTTTAAGTTTTATGCGATGAGCTGCAGAAACTTTTTGGGAATGTAATTCCTGAATGCGTTCATTCTCCGAACAATCAAAAAAATCTAAATCAGAGATGACTCCTCGAGAAAAATTAAGTATCCTGTGAGAAGTTACCTCTACAGGAAAGTCCCCAAGTTTTGTTAATTTCTGTATCGTAGCAGTCTGTGTATTTGATGAGGTCTCAATAAGAAGAACCCAGGAAGGAAGTTTTTTAGTAGATTTAACATCACCAATAAATGAAGAAATCAATCTTTGAACTATGAAAGGTGAAACTTTATAAAAGGTCTTTGATGTGAGTAAGATTAGAAATCTAGTATCTTCAGTGATAGGTAAACGTGGCAAATTGTCTGAAAACCTCATGCAAAACGGGAAAAAAAATTCGGGTGCCGACAGCACCGCCCTCCACGGAGTCCAACAAGGGAAGACAGCCACCGGCTCTGGCCATTCCCAGCCTCAGCGCTTACCATGGTGCTAGCCGGAACCTATACGCTGAGAGTCACCCCCGGGGACAGTGACCACCCTTAACGCCAAACATAGGAAGTGACCTCTTCGCTTGATCCCCTTGAGCAGCCCAGTTAAATGTCTGGGATACCGGCCGGTTGATATATCAGGGACCGAAATGTACCACCCGTCTGATGGGTCGCCAAGCACGGCAAACACGTGGGGTCCATGAGAGGCAAGAAGCAAACAGAGGGGCATCAGCTTCTTATGGAGAGCTCCCTCGCTTACCGTCGTGGGTGGAAGGATGAAGTAGAGAGAAGGGGAAGGGGGGTAGGAAGAGAGAAGAAGGAAAAGGGAAGAGAAAAAGAATAAAAGATCCCTGGGTACCTCGGGATTGGAACACCCGTACTCACCTAAAGAAGGTGAGCCCTTGAGGGGGAAATCAATTATAGATTGCAAAAAGTTCGGACCTGAAAACAGAATAATTGACAGGATTTCTAATCAAAATTTCTGTAGCTCCTTCAAGAGTCTCAATGTTCACGCCACTACCAGAAACGCCACCATCTTCTTTACTGCCATCAGTGTACATTTTCAGAGCCGAAGATGGAAAGCTATGAATTGTTTCCAGAGACATTTGTCTAGTAAATTCAGGTAACTCTGACTTTTTGCTAATCTTGGTCAGGAGATCAGTATGGAAATGAATTCGATCAGGGTCAAACTAAAAATTCCAATAAGGCTTTAAGGAATGTGGTTCCACATCTCCAGAAGTTATACCCATCTCTTTTGCGGAGGAAAAAGGACTTTGTTTCTTTAAACGCTTATTATTATGTCATGAATGAAGATAAGCAGAAGTTTTGTGCTGATCATTGTGGCTAAAGAGCTTGTAATATTTTGAAAGACAGTAACTTCTTCTCAGAGAAAGAGGTGGTAGATCACTCTCGTACACTACAACATCTTTAGGGCAGCTATTACGAAGGCCAGTAATTATTATAGACCATGTTTTTGGCTTTGTTTTTTAACTATTTATCATCGCTGGCAAAGCTCAAGTGGCTTATGCTTTTATAAAATTTGCCCAAGATGTTCGCAGCTGTTTTGTTATCCTGAGGAATTTGATCATCAGAATCAAGGACAATATTACAGTTTTCCACTTGAGACTGGTCATTGCTGAAGGATCTGGCAAGGCCCCATAATTTGGAATCAGGAGTCTTACATCAATGCTGCCACATAGGTTTTTCCAAGACTGTCTCTTCTGGATGATATAAAGCTGCTTGATTTCTGCATTTAATTTATTCAGCTTAACCTTGGCAATGATGTTGTTTGAAGCAGAAATGGCTTGGAGTAACAAATCTCTTTTTGCAAAAAGGGCAGTCAGGGAAGCATCATTAAGCTGTTGAAAAGGTTTAAAACGTTTAATGTTACCTCTAGTGATGTAAAGCTGGGCAGCGTGGTTGATAGTAATCTTTATAAATTGTCATTCCTGTTCCAGATTATCGCTAATGGGATAAGAGCCAAGTGAAGTTTCAGTAAGTTGTTTGAAGTTATTCCAATCAGCTTTCTTGAAGTACCAGTAATAACTATTGGACTGCAAGGAATACTTGCAATCCTTAATATTAAGCAAGATGGGTAGGTGATCACTGCCAATGTTATTCAGAACATTCCAGTTGCAAAAATTATGTAATTCGGGCAAACTAAAGTGATCTCCAAGCCCTCAGAAGTTCCATAACTAAAGGAAGTATGCGTTGGCGATCCTTCATTGAGAAATATTAAAGCATTATCATCGGCAGCTTCAAGCAGTTCACAACCCCATTTGTTATTAGTGGAGCAACCCCATGACAGGTATTTAGCATTGAGATCACCGAGAAAAATGGTGTTCTTATTTGACAAGTCAAGGAAATTCAAAGGTAGTTGAGCCTGATTAGGAAGGTATTGATGTTTGATATAAAGCCAGTGCTTCGGAAGGTATTGATACATATTGAAAATGTTGATTGATCTTTTCTTCCATACAACAGAACCTGAAGCTCAAGATCACTGTTTTGCACTGGAGTGTTAATCTTCTTGAAATTTAAATCTCTGACGAGATAGGCAAGGCCACCTCCCCCTAAACTGGTTCTATCCTCACGAAATACCGAGTAGCCTTTTACTTTAAGAATGGAATGCTCACTGAGCTTAGTTTCTTGCAGGGCTATGATCTGCTTTTCCTCTAAATCCAATATTTGATCCAGTTTGACCCGTGTGGCCTGTGTAGAAAGACCATTCACATTACACTGTATGATTTTAAGAGAGTTTCTGTTACACGTAGAAGTCTTGAATCCACTTGTCAAACGAGGCCCTCTGCCTAAACCACGTTCACGCCCCTGATTAACCTGCGCGACCGGGGATGCAGTATCAATCTTCGAATATGGAGATGGTTTCATGATAAAGGGAAGTGAGAAGCTTCCATAGGTCCGTGGAGCTGGGGCACCGAAGTTGGAAGACTGACTTAGCCCCCAATGCCTGCAGACCTTAGCTGAGCCGCCTTCACGCATTGGGTGACCTTGCCAGGAGAATACTCTCCCGACGTACTTCGCCCGTTCCGCCCAGGAACACCCCCTCTCTAGCTACAATAGCACACTATGAGACGGTTGCAAGACTTGAGGGGAGAAATTTTTTTAAAAAAGCAAGATCACCGATAGACTATATGACAGAAGGAGAATTTTCTCTCCTGGGATAATTAATACGATATTGATGTTTGATATAAGGCCAGTGCTTCAGCAGTAAATATAGAATTACAATGATGTATCCTATTAATTATGTTTAAAATTTCTTTAGTACTAACATAATTGCGATAGACGGGGATTTTGAAATATTTGCTACAATGGTAAAGTAATCCGCAAACTATTTCACTGTAAATTCCTCTAAAAGACGTGAGATAGTTCAGAATGGTAATTACCAATCAATTACATAAACGCTTTATCTTGGATAACGAAATCAGAAATGAACATTTCTCACAGTTCTGGATCATTTAGCGTAAAATCTGAAAGTTTAATGAAATACTCAGGATTGCTATTGAATTCACAAAACTTCTTCGTCCTTTTAAATAAACGTAAATTTTACTTCAATAATTTTCATTGTGCAATGGGGAAACTTTGTTTTATGGCTAATTGTTTAGTGAAGATTTGCTTAGCGAGTCAATAGTTTTTTCAGTGCTCAAAGTTCAATGACGTGTTTTTAGTCTCTTAGAAGAAAATAAATATTTAAAATTATTCATACCATCAGTTCATTAAATTTGTGTGGACCTCAGGTCACTCAGGAATGATCGAAAATGAGTTTGTCGATTCGTTAGTTTAAAATGCTTCGTATTTTTGCATCCTTAACAGGATTTGTCACTAAGATATGATTCAAAATTTAAAAATATTCGGAAAAAAATGTGTGTGAAAAAAAAAATCTTCAATAATTACTATGGATGTGATATGAGAGAACACTTTAATTGCGAATTTTTACATAAAAAATATCGAAAACATATTTACATCGAGAAAACGAAATCCGAATGAATTACATCACGTGGAGTTGAGTTGCAACTGGTAGGACTCTTACATAAACTCCCACCTTACAATTTTATGGAGTATCTGAAATTGCAACAAAAGTTATAAATTGAGTCTATTGGGAATTTTAAAACTTCGACCAGCTTTAGTGACAACATTAGGAGCTACTTTGGTTATATAATCATCATCTTCACTGGAATCTTGATATGGAACAACTGGAGTTGCAGGAAGTCGAGTATTTGTATTTTTGTCCTTTTGCTGAGCAATGAATAGCAATTTTTCAGAACTACTGATTTCCAAGGAATAAAGTCTCTGGAATGGTCTTACTTTTCCCCCTTTAGCTGTTCTTACTCTAGCGACTCTTGAATGTCCATCTACCTCATGGAAGACTTCAGTTAAAATTCCTAATGGCCAGTAAAGGAATTTTCCATCAGTTTTAAGGATAATCACATTTCCAACATTCAAAGATTCCTCTCGGTTGTGACCTTCAGGCACCAACATTGCTAAGTATTCATTTCTAAATCTCATTCTTAAATCATGCCGTAGTTTTTGAATAAAACGTAATCTTCTATTTAGGCTTTTACTACCGATTTCGTCTAAATCAGTTGCATCACTAATAGGAATGCCTTGTAAGAAACAAGCAGGTGTCAATGGCGTAAGACCTTCTGAATTATCTTTAATAAATGCGAGTGGCCAGGAATTTATTGTAGCTTCACAATCACAGATAAGAATTTTCAATTCTTCATAATCAATACTCTTTCGGCCTAAAATTCTCCTCAGCATTTATTTTAGCATGCGGATCATCCACTCCCACCATCCACCCCACCATGCAGTAGTTGGAGGGCTGAAATTCAATTTAATTTTCTTGATAGTGGAAAACAGCATGATCTTCTCCCAATCTAGATTTTCCAAGGCATTTCTTGAACCGACAAAGTTGGTGCCATTATCAGTTTAAATTATGTTAACTCGACCTCTCCTAACAAAAACTCTTCTTAAAGGATTCTGTGGACAAGAAATTGACTAATTCAAGATAAACAGCCCTATAAATAGCACAGGTAAAAAGGATAATCCATGTCTTTTCTCCATAGCGCAAAAACAATGGGCCTGCCAAATCAATCCCTGTGACTTCAAATGCTGCAGCAACTTTTATTCTATTTTTAGGAGTTTAGTTTAGTTATATTAACGTCCCGTTGTAAAGCAACACTAGGCCTATTTTAGGACGGACCTCGTAATTTTGAACCACGGGCAGATGACGAGGACGACGCCTGAGCTGGCACCCCCCTCTCCACACCAGCGGGAGGACGTTTGGCATGACATATTTAACGTGCAACAGACCCCCTTACTCGACGGTTCTTCGGTGGTATTGAGTCTCAAACCTGAAACCCTACGGCTCGCAAGCCGAGACCTTACCACCAGGTCACCGCGGCCTTTCTGTTTTTAAGAAGAGGTGCTAAAGGTGGCTCTGTAGGTTTGGTTTTACAAATAATACAACGAGAGCTTACTTCTTTTGCTATAATACTTGTTTTGATAGAAATAATCCAGTAATTTTCCCTCAAATTGGAAATGAGAGTTCGAAATTCGGCATGTTGCAACTTACAATGTTTCTGTGGTATCAATCGACCTTATCGAAACCTTATCTTTCATGGTTACCCGGCAACAACATTGGGCACTTAAAATTCTCATATTCATCTCCCAGTATGAGCTTAGTTCTAACATTAAGAACATTGGTATCATCTTTGAAAGTTTGCATATTTTTCAATGCTTTCATTTTGCTTCCTGCAAAACTTTCCTTTTTAATTAGCTTTAGCAAACAGTTTTCAGCTAATTGGACTTCTTCATATGTTAGTTCGAATTCCTTACATTTTTTAAGGTGACAGTTTTTAATGAAACGTAGTATCAACGCCAGGATTCTTAAAATCTTCGTATATTTCAAGAAATTAAGTAAATTGTCAGTAAAGTGAACTGATCCATGCTCCATACTACTGATTATTGTTTTCCTTTTCTCCGATTCAACTAAATTTTCAACAATAATTTGTTTCTTATTCAAAGGCCAGAATCCTTATGACTTTGATAAACATTCTGTACCTTCCCACCACTTGCTCTTCAATAAAATTTTTGCATCACAACCTCTTGAAGGAAGGTCTGCCGGATTCATATGACTTGGCAAGAAATGCCAGTTATCAGAATTGGTATATTTTCTTATTTCAGTTATTCTATTTCTTACAAATGTATTCCAAGAACTGTCCCGTTTAATCCAATTTAAGACAATGGTCGATTCAGTCCAAAAGTATACTTGTATTTTACCTCAAGTCCATCTGTCACCTGGCAATATAGTCGGGATAATATAGGAGCTCCCAACAGTTCTAAGCGAGGAATTGATATTTCCTTTGCTGGTGACACTCTTGATTTACTTGCTACTAACTGAACTGAAATATTCTCGTTATATTCAGCATGTAAAAAAATACATGCGGCATAAGAGACTTCACTAGCGTCACTAAAACAGTGAAGACTTATCTAACAATCTTTAAGAGGATTTGAAATGAATCTTCGTGGAATTTTGCAATCTTTTAGCAGATTTACATGTTTGTATCAGGCTGAAAATTCATTACATATATCTGATGGAAGCTTCCTTTCTATGTTTTTTTGTAGAATGGTCTTTGGAATTAGAGTAGTTGGACTTGTAAATCCTATTGGGTCGTACATTCGTTGAGCAACAGATAATAATGTTCGTATAGTTATATTTTCTTCTGAAATTTTAATAGCACTGTTACAAGACAGTTCATCATTTTCAGTGTCCCAGGAAAGTCCTAATATTGGAATATATCTCTATTGTGTTTCTTCTTCAATTTTTTCAGAAGTAACCCAACCTCTTAAATCAAATTTAGCTGCAGACATTAGTTCTTTAGCTTCAGAAATAAATTCTCTTCCTTAGTCTCTAAACTAATTATGCAATTATCTACATAAAAAGCATTAATTTATTTATCTACTTCAAAATTTATCTACATAAATTTTAAAGTTGACGAGTTGTTTCCTTCCTCCCATCTGGTGCATTCTCTAGATGATGAACTATCGTTGCCTCAAGTAAAAATGAACTAGGAGAAGCACCAAATACCACTCGACAATGCATCAGGGTGATCAATTCCTCTCGTCTTAAAAAATCTTTCCACCATAAAAACAAAATAATCTCTATCCTTTGGGTTCAGGTTGATTTGTAAAAAGGCCTTTTAATATCTGATGTTATTCATTACGAAATTGCATTATCAATTTTGGCACTAATTCTAATAAATTTGGACCTTTTTCTTAGCAATTTTCTTTAGAATCTTTTGCTGAGGCTTCGAAAACTGGGTGAATATTTGTAGTTGTATATCCAGTCTTTATTACAGGATGATGAGGTAAATAGTGTCCTTTATTCTTATCTTCATCTACAACTTCGATAATTCCTTCTCAAATCCACTCATTAAACACATCATCATATTCGCTTAAATGTCCTGATAATAAGATTTTTTGTAGTTGACATCAAACGCTTAGTGGCTAATTCTTTGTTTATTTTTAACTCTGGATATCCATTTTTCCATGGCAAACATACTTCATATCTCTTGTCTTCAATTCTTTTAACAGTTTCACAGAAAAATTTAACTTTTCTTCATCGGCTGCCAGCCTTGATATAATTTCTACAGGATCTTGTATACCGATGCCATCTATTCTCCATAATTCCGTCAAATATAAATTGGTAACATAAATAATATTCTCCAAAGATTTTGACTGTTTCATTTGTTTACCTTTGAAGTGTCCATCGAAGTTTTGTTTTTATGGCTACCAAATTTTTATCAATGTTTTCAATTGATCCAGTCAGTAATGCGTAAACGTATTAATAAACCTATTTCAAGAGTGTCTTCCCTTGTATCACTTAATTATATATTTTTCTCTTCAAAATGAGGAAAATTTCAGGATTACTTACACGAGGAATAGCGCCACATATTTTCTTTTCATATAAAACGGAAATGTTGTGCCTGAAATCTGAACACAAGCTTTGCAGTGTAATGTTATAAACATTATGGGGCTTTTGTTTAGTTTCACTGCTCCCAAAGAGTCCATGACTGAACATTTCTTGATATACTGGTTCCAATCCAAGTTTATCCACAATATCTTTTTTTATGAAAGATCTCTGAGCACCGGTATCGAATAATCCTCGAATAATTAAAGATCTGTCTTTATTGATGATTTTCACCAATATCGTTAACAATAACGTAGATGAACTCCTTGGTGACAAAAGAATCTTGGCATCTAATGCAGGTGATGGATTTTGTTTTGTTTCATTTATATTTGGACACATAATAATATGATGTTTTTTCTTGCATATAATGCACTTCAAATAGGTCCTACAAATCTTTGAATTATGACCTGGTTTCAAACAAATAAAGCACGCACCTTTCTTCTTTAATATTTCTCTTTTCTCTTCTAGTGACATATCAGGGGAGATCAGGGGACTTTTCTTTTCACTAGATATAATGCAAGCTGCCGTAGAAATTTTATCCTTCTGTTTAATTCTTTGGAACTCATGATCTTTCGCAAAACCGGATCGAGCAAGTTGTAATCTCTCATCACTTTCAACTTCCGATCGAAGAAATTCTAACAAGTTTCCCAAAATATTCGGATTGACTTCAACTCTTATATGTGTTCGTTCTCACTCTTTTATACGATCTTCTGGAAGAGCTGACTCTACTAATGGATACAGCATTGCTTCGTACTTTTCAGATGTCACTCTTAATGTCTCCAATGCTCTTAATTGGGCTTCTAATTTATTATAAAGAGCACGTACAGTGAAATTTTCCCCATTCTTTGCTAGCATTAAAACAAGATTCAAAAAATCACGAACATAAATTTGGATCGACAATTCATCTTTCGCAAAACGCGATTTCAATTGTTCAATAGTTTTATTATAATTTGCGCCCGACAGCGGAAAACTTTCTACTAAATCTCTTGCTGATGAACCAATGTACGACCGGAGTTTAACCCCCTTTTTGGTGCAATTTTCAAAAATCGCCAGCAACTGTCTTGCCCATGTTTTTTGGAGTGCACGGTGAGCGGAAAAACACGGCGCAAGACCGTGGTTTTTGAGAAGACTAGAGAAAACGGTGGTTGCCAACTTTGGCACGTTATCGCAACTTGGCGAGATGGGGGGTTAAACTAAGGTTCACCCGCTTGCAAAAGATATTGAAATTTATCATCGGAATCAATAATGTCATAATCGTGAATTTTTTTTTTTTTTTTTTTTGAATTGTCCCCAGAATCCGCGCCAATTCTTTATATCGCCGTTAAAACGTTTTAATTCCAAATTAGGAAGGCGAAAAGTTCGTTTTGTTTCATTTAATATACCGGAAGTATCACTATTTTCTTTTTTCGTAGCTAAAATAAAATCAACTTTTATTATAATAGCAATCCACTAATTGCGATAATTTTCCATTAAATTAATGTCATTAGAAAATTACTCTTCAATATTTTTCATTTTGCACCATATTACTCTAATTTTTTCATCTATTTCAAATAACCTTTCAACTTTATCACTTAACATGTTAAATACCGGTATCAATTCAATCCTACTCGTTCCATTTCCACAGCATTTTCAACTTCTTTCAACGGTTTCGTAAATAATTGCCTTTGTATTCTCTCCCGTTTTAGATAATCAATAGTCCTGTCACGGACGTCAATTTGTAAAAAATCTTCAATAATTACTATGGATGTAATATGAGAGAAATATTGAAAGCATATTTATATCGAGAAAACGAAATCTGAATAAATTACACCATGTGGAATTGAGTTGCAACTGGTATGACGCTCACGCTCTCTCTCTTTCTCTCTCTCTCTCTCTCTCACACACACACACACACACACACACATCTAATATATAAAAATCTCATGTCACGGTGTTTGTGTTCGAACTCCTCCGAAACGGCTCGACCGATTTTCATGAAATTTTTGTGTGCATTTGGTAGGTATGAGAATAGGTTGTAAAGTATATTTCACAACGCTAGGTAATTAGGGTATTCCTATCCACGTTCACCGTACACTGATGAGATCAGCTCTTTCTTGAAATCATCGCCATTGTGACATAATGTTGAAAAAGTCCAGCTAAAAATAAACACGAGCTTCCAAATGCTACAAGATCCATCTGCTGACACATTCTCGGACCAATTGTTAGATATCGGTGATGGAAAAGTTGCTGTCTATGAAAATACTGGATTTGCCAGGCATGTCATCACACTTTCTACGACTGAAAGTTGGATTTCCGGTTATTTTACTTCGGAATTTGAACCCACCATGGCTTGTCAATGATACGCGATTGGTCATTAAAAAATTGATGAAAAACGTTATCGAAGCCACCATTTTGAATGGTAAATTCCGAGCCGAAAATGTTTTGCTGCCACGAATTCCAATGATTCTCACAGACGTGCCAATCGAATTTAAACGCGTTCAATTTCCTATCAGATTCGCATTCGCAGTGACAATCAATAAGCCACAAGGCCAAACGATGTCTGTTTACGGCTTAGATTTGGGCATACAATGTTTTTCACACGTGGCATGTTCTCGCGTGGGCAAACTATCGAGCTTATTTGTGTTGGCTAAAGACGGACTGAGAAAAAATATCGTACAGTTGCTCTTCGAAATAAATATTAATGTTCTTTATTTCACTTTTATGCTTTAGGACAAAAAATATATTACTTTTTTCACTTTACGTTTAACTTTTAAGAGATCAAACAATGTATATATTCGTTACGTTAATGAAATACATTGTATTGAGAAAATGAATGGTTGGTGTTTTTTAGATTTTATCGGTGATCATCGTCTACAGTGCTCCATTCCTGTAGACGATGATCACCGATTCCGTTCTTTCTGTCATAGATCCCATCCCTACACACTTACAATACATTCGTTAACAACCAAAATATTCAATAGAAATAATTTATAAGGCAGAAAACGTTCAACGGGTCAGCTAGTATATATATATATATCTTTTGTGGAGAAATAAACATTTTACTCGTAATATTTTTTTAATTTTTCTTTTCTGAAAATTCACATAAAATAAAAAAATCGCTGCAGTGAAATTTTTATTTTTTTATCCACGAAAGCGGTTATTGATCTCACATTTTTTATTTTTTTTTATTTTTCAGTTTTCTTTTTTATTTCTTAATTCATTATTTCGTATCTCAATCTCAAGTTGAAACTAAATATTATTTGTGGTAAAGCAATCCAAAAGCTAGCATACAGAAGCGGATAACGAAAGAACGATCATACAATGTTGAACAGGAATGAGTGTCTCTGCGCACGCTCAGATTTTACTGGAGAAAATAAGTAATATTCACTATAGTTCATCATTGTTCTCTCGCTATCCGCTTACATCAGGAGCATCATCAGGAGGAATTTTTTCGGTGTTTAGAAAATCAAAAATGTTAAAAATATTTTATCATTTACAAATATTAAAAAAAAGTAGGAACATTTCTTTCAACGAATTTCGGAAGTTAATTAAAAAAGCATTTTATAAATAAAAATGTTTTATAATTCAAACTTTAAAAATAGAGTTGATTTTTGATTTCTTAAATATTTAATGAAACTTCCTGAAAAGTGAGAGTAAAATTAATGTGTCTTCAGCACTATATTGAGGATGTAAGTTAGGAAAGTATGGTTATGTTTTTTTTTCTTATATTTAAAGTGAAATAAAGGTTAACCTTATTTTTTTTTTAATTTTTAAATGCTTTATTGAAAAATGTTAGTAATCAAATACCCATATCTATGAATTTAATATAACAATTTAGAAAACTTAAAGAAATTTATCTTCCTTCGAGGAATTTCTGAGAATAACATTTGAAATCATTTTAAAAAGGGCTTTTGAGCAACAAGGAAGTATCAACCAGCATATTAATTGAAACTGCTGTTTTTCTTCATATCTTTGTTTGTTGAGTATTTTAGTTAAAAAAATTTCTTCTTCTTTTTTTTTTAATTGAAAGATGAGCTGATAAAAAATTACAAATTCTAGATCTTATTTTTATAGTAATTTGAAGTGAGAATAAAAAATACACTAATTATATATAATACTAAAGATTCAGACTATCATCATAATCCTAGTTAATAAAAAACAGGATTATTTACATCATGTTTCCTAATTTTTCTAAGAATTTAATAAATCTTCCGCTTAAAGATTCCATGTAATCAATCCAAATTCCATTTAATCAATGTATTTTTTAATGAAATAATCATTTTAACTATTTTTGCAATAAAAGCGCTTTGTGTACATAATAAATTTAAATATAATAAGTATCTACATCCTCTCAATGGAACGAAAGTTCTGGCAAAGAAAAAAGCCATTTGTCAAATTAACTGTGATAAACGTGAACTATTCTGCAGCTACATTTTTTTTTTTCTTCAGTGGCAAGGACTTTCTTTTAAAACATATACACTTTTTGTTACTGCATATACTTTAAGTTTGATGAATACTTAAGTTTTTATTATGGTAGCATCAGAGAAAGATAACTGGGAAAAAATCATCAGTTTAAATTAATAATAAAATATTTATCAAAAGAGACAAAAATAAAATTAAATAAGATCCCCTCCCCAAATTCTTTGGATTCTTAAAAATAAACAATATTTAGATAAAATTTAACATGACTATATACTCAAAAGGGAGTCAATCATGGAATAACTATCATGGTCATGTCTTGCTGAAATAATTTTCTGTAGTTAGGCAAGTAAGATAAAATAGAAAATCTACATGTTTTCACCACCATGATTGATATGCATTTATCAGAAACAAAATTAATCAATAATCCATGAATAACTATTAACCATTTCTTCTTTAAAAAAAAATCTTAATAACTCATATGATTTCAACTTTTGTCCATCCAGGACTACTGGTGTAGCTGCCAAGATTTTTCAGCAATTTTTTTTTTTTTTTTTGATTCAGAGAATTTAATTTATTATCTCATTCTTTCAGATATATTTAAATAATACAAATATGTTTTTAAAAATTTGATTTCTGAACATTTCAATTTTTTTGTTTGAAATTATGAATTATAAATATTAATAATTTTATATTTTTATAAAAACCTGATAAGATATATTATATTGCCATATATTGAAAAAAGTTAGTGTTTTATAGAAAAATTATAAGAGATTTCTTATATCATCATATTCATTTTATTTATTTTAAGCAATAAATATTTTGATATTTTTACTTGATATTTTTCTAAGCTAAATGAAAGAAAAAGTGTACTGAAATGTAAAACTGAATGAGAATAATAAATTATAAGAATTATAAACAATTTTGAAATTTTTATTACAGACATCAGAGCTACAAAATGCATCTGATTACTCTTTACAAAATATAAGATGAATACAGGGCTAAGTTATAAATATAAACATTTTTCAAATATCAAAATCACAAAACATATTTTGAAATTATAAAGTAAATTATTATGAGTATAATTTAATATAGAATTTACAAAATTTTTACAATGTATAGGTAGAAAAGATAAAAATCAAGGTAAGGAAAAAAAAAAGATTAATTTTCTAAAATATCTGAAAATTACACAACATAAATATAATTGCCATTGTATACAAATTATAAAAATTAAAAAGCATAACAAATTCTGAATCTTCTGGACTAATTAATAATACAAAAACTCAAACAATAGAATTGAAGAGATTTTGAGGAAAAAAAATTGCAGAATAGTAATAGAATTGTAGATTGACAAGATAGAAAGTTCAAAATAAAGTTTACAACCAAATATACACAAAATATAACATACATTGTGCCATTATTGAAAATCAATGCTATTTTTCATGAAGTAATCAGTAATACAAAAATTCAAACAACATTATAATGAAAATTTAAAATTATATACGTTTAAAAAATTGCAAAATATAGAGGGTTAAAGCAATACATGAGTGACTTGACAGAGAATCTAAAATAATATAAAATTTATAAATGAATTTAAAATAATATATGTTAGATTATTATATTCCTTATGAAACCTTATCATTATATTCCTTGTGTTATAATTGAAAAAAAAAGAACAAAAAAAATATTGCTTTTGGATATGCACTAATCAGAAATATACAAAAATGAAATAACAATGAAAGTGATATATGTAATTGTGAAAGTATGTGAATAATAAAGCATATATTGAAAAATAGTACAGAACCATAAAGAATTTTATATGGCTGAAGCATCATAACAGATTTAATATAAAGCTTTATATATATATAGTAAGATAATGTATATGATTAAATAGGAAAAAATAATAATAAAACAATTTTTTTTTTTTTTTTTTTTTTTTTTTTTTTACAAAGCTGATATTTATAATAGTGTAAATTTTTATTTTTAATAATTGCAGTTTCAAAAATTTCATAAAATTAATCACTCAAATGATTAAAATTCTAATTTAAATCATTGCATAGAATAATTCAATTAAAATTATTTATATGCCTATCTATGCATATATATGCATAATTCTAGACAATGATACATTCAAAGTGTTAAACAAAAATCTAAATCAAAGCAAAAAAATTACAGAATAAATAAAACAAATAGTCTAAAAATATTTGCATACAATAATAAACTTAAAATAATATTATATCTGCTCCAGAATGCGTAGTGTGAAATGGATGCAAATATGAAGCACTTTTAAGCACCTTAGCGAAATGTTATCGATTAGAGCTGCCTGGTGGATATTTCTCCCGAAAAAATTTTCTGAGTCAGTTAACGTTAACATTACATGATCGTTCTCTCGCTATCCGCTTCTCGAGCATACAACTTCATCATCAACATAATTTTACACTGATGATCAACAATCAACATTAGTGATGTCGTCTGTCGAAAATAACAGTGCTGTTTATGTAATTATAAATAATATACCAAAAAATTATCGTTCCGGCCAATTGAGAAATTTTTTCTCATCTTTTGTTGAATCTGGTGGTTTTATTTGTTTTCATTACCGTCACAGACCAGAAGTTCAGAAACCTTTAAATGCCATTGCTGGTGATGAGAGAAAAAGATGCGTTTCAAACTGCTGTATCGTTAAAGTTGTTGCTCATCGTGTACAGGAATTTATAGAAACTTATAATGGACAGCATTGGTTGAATAACAATGGAGAAACTTTATCTACTTGTTGTTTTATAAAAGAGATCAAACTTTCAGATAACGGGAATTCCATCCATGGAGGTATGTTAATTATTTCATCAGATTTTGTAACTGTTTTTTCCGTCTTATTTTACTTAGAACAGAATAATAATTGTTTTCATAAAAAAAGCTTCTGCAAATTTATATTTAATCATTTCAAAATTAAGCGTTGTCCTATGTTGGGATATTAATGTTGAATTGTAATTTTTTTATTGAATAATGTTAATGCTTTAATTATTTTGTTGAAATTTTGGTTTTCTTATCGACTAAATGAAAGAATACGATGCAATCGTTAAATTGTGGTTTTTTAAAGGCGATAAACTTCTAAATATGATAACCTAATTGTATTCTTTGGTTGATATGTAGCAAGATTTTTTACTATTTGGCATGATTTGACAGAGATTGGCAATAAATTTCAACCATGTTCTTAAAATCTGCACTGTGTTCTTTTTTTTTTTTTTTTTTTACTGGAATTATAAGAGTATAATGATTCTGTAATAACTTTACATTATTTATAAAGAAACCATAAACTAACTGAATGTCTCCCATAAATTTTCAAAAAAAAAAAAAAAAATGTATTAAGTTCAAAGTTGTGAAATAATAGAAAAAATAGAATTTTTGATACTTGTATATTAATTGCATTTCATCAATTGATTGGCAAAAGAAATAGGCGGAATTTACAATTGGTGTCCGTTTTCTCACCAAGTATGTCAAAATTGTACCAACTATCCAAAAATTTACCAAAGGTCTGCTAACTTGGATAGTTATTACAAATGAAAAAAAAAAAAAAAAAAAAAAAACAGCTTTTAGGGTTGTAATAAAGAATTGACAGGAATACATTTGGCAAAAATGGCTCCAAAATGTGGCAACCAGGTATTAAACTTTAGTCTAATTGAAAAATTGCCAAAGACATCTAACAATTTATTGCCAACGATATTATACTAATCTATTGATTATGTTTGTCAGCAATATTCAGTTAAGCTAAAAGTTCACTTGGAACATGCTGTTGATATATAAGTACTAACTTTATACAATTTCGAAATTAAATAGTCATTATTAAAATTAGTGCTGTAACAATGAACTAGAATTCAAATGACTTTGAAATTTTAAAATTAAATCTTTAAAATCTTCTCAATTTATTATGTAAATGGAATTTTTAATAAAACTCAGCTGGAAAAATTAATTTTGCCATAATTCTAGGAGTTTTTATTATATTTTTAAAAAGTTTATATGAGCATTTTTTGGCAACTGTGCTGAATGACATTTGTTTCTATTTAAAAATGTTTGCTTGCTTTTTTCTTTATTTATCAAACAGTATTATACTTTATTTTTTTTTAAAAATATGGAAAATGATATTTTTATTTTGATGACATAATGCCACACTAAATAATGAAAAAATTTTAAAAAAAATTTTAAAATACAAATAATGAGTGAAAACTATATCTTAGATATTCTAAAACAGTCATTATTTGGCTTAAGTGAATTTTACTATTGAAAAATAAAAAAAGTTACTTTTTCTGGAAACACCTTGTGTGAAGCAAATGATAATTAGTTTTCAAGCACAATGAAAAAAGATATAAAATGCAGTTGACTTTCTGTGTTTTCCTATGACATTCATTGCTTAATAATATATACCTTTTCAAAAAAAGATGATAAGGATTATCTAGAGAAAAATAATGAAAGCCACAAATCCTAGACAGATTCAAAATTTGTTGGAAAAGACCTGATAAAGCTAAAGTCCAGCTATATATTTATGCAAATTTTAGAGAAAGATGTCTATAGTATAAGGTAACTCAAGTCAACAGTATTACAAAAGTTGACTTTCAGTACATTTCTGTTGATCTATGATCAGTTATATATAAGTGAACTTGAATATAACTGTTCAACATGATGTATTTGTACATAAATTGAGTACCATTAATCTGTTTCCTGTGCAGTTAATCTCTCTATTTGAAAAATAAATACATTTACTGAAACTACCATGAATCCTAATATTGCATATTCATTGATAATGTTGCATCTTTTAGTTTTGTTTGTTAATATGAGCTGTCATTGTCTATATCAAAGTATATTTATTTGTTTGTCTAATTAATTAAGAAAAGTACTTTCATGCTGTATCATACGGTTTCAGAACTTTTCATTGATTTTTTTTGTAATATTCAAATTATTTAAATCAATTTAATATGTAAAAAGAACATTTCATATTAAATTTCAGCTGAATAATCTTAATTAATCTGTTGCAACATTTTATTCATTATACAGTTTCATCTGTTTTTAGAATTGCAAATAGAATAGTATTTCCTGGGAGGTGTCCTGTCATTACTTGATTATGCAGTTATTTATTAGTTTTGTTTTTCATCAAGATATTGGACATAATTCAACAGCATATTTATTACATTTATTTATTGAAAAGTTGAATAGAAGAAAATCACACAGTGTTTTCAATATCATATGCAGGCAGCTATATTTAACAGGGTTCATGGGATGAAGAGTATTTAGAAGGAGGGAATGTAATTACATAGAAATTCATTTGCACAAAGATACTCCAGAAAAAAGTTTACTAGCTTCGTGCCAGTAATTAGCTATATTGATACTTATGCTTGCCAATACCAAACTTTGTCAATTTTTTAAATTAACAAATTTTAAATTTAAATGCATGTCATTGGCAAACATAATGAAATGTCTTTGAACTCTTTGGCAATTTATTTGGATGATGAATCTCTAATTGCTGTAAATATAACTTTTTGGTGATTAAGTGCTGATATGTGGTTTATAAATACACAAGTACCATTATATTTATGTCCCACAAAGGCTGTTTGGGCATGGATGTACTTTTTCCTTGTCAGATGACTAAGATGACATCCGTCCTTGCACTTACCCTCCATGCATCTTCATCGTGCCAGTGAGAGGTATTAAGAGAATAAACATTCAGAGAGGCATCTCTAAACATTCTTATATTTAATTGAGTTTATTTTAATTATTTTTTGTTTTTTTTAGGTTACAGATGGGCAATCCCTAGAAATTTGCCTGTTGACCGAGAGGATTTTTCTATTCAAGATGTGGAATCTCTTCTTGAAATGTGTCCACCATCTTTTATGCCAAATGGAAATGTAGGAACTCCTACAGATCATTTCTTAAAGGAAATACGTATGTGTAGATTACCACCACCTGTGATCTTTAAATTAGGTCTGAAGTTTCCAAGAAGTCAGTTAAGAAGAATTTACAGTAATGTGGCATTTGATTATAAATCAAAGAAAGAAAGATTGAAATCAAAAAGCAATGTTTCTAATTCAAAGCCAGTTCTTGGACCATCCTATCATAAAAGATATTGGCGTTCAGCATTGCCAGAAGAAAGTTCTTATTTGGAAGAAAAGGATGATGAAGAGGTATTCTGTTATTAAACTTTATCCCCCCCCTCCTCCTTTTTTTCTTTCACTAATTTGAATGATTTGTAACTAATTTATTAATTTTTAAATCAAAAGCATTTCATTGTATGCTTTCAGATTTACGTAAACTGTTAAACATTTTACAATATATGAATTTCTCTTTTTAATTTATAAGCAGATAAATTTATTCAGAAAATTGTAAATACTTTAGTACTGTTTCTTTAGTTAAACAGCAGCCCAAAATGCCACCAAACAAAGTAGCTTTATGTTACAAAACTTGTCTTTTTTCAGCCTTTATTTTTGTACTGGCTTTTCTGTTGTAGATGGTCAACCATAATTAATGAGACTGACACAATCATATGTTCTCTTAACCTGATCAAAACTGATGCATTTTTCAGTGATATTAATTCTGTAATTTAAATTTATAGTGTCATTTCATAAAAAGAAAATGTGAATATTGCATTTTTTTAGTCACTGTTCTTTGTAGCATATTTTTGGACATTTCTGCCTTTTCCACAAATTATAAGAAATAAATTTCATGCCACCATTTATTTTTGTGCCCAATTTTTGTTAACATAACAATACCAATATTTTTATTTAAAAGAAAAAGTTCTTTAAATAATTGTAAGTATAAAAATTACTAAAATTAGCTTCCCTTTGGAATTATCAAATAATCATATTTGCAATACAAGAAATTTAACAATTACAAGCATATAATTTCCATAGCTGCATACTAAAGTTATATAATGCACAGCTATAGAGTTTTCTATTCTTTGTCATTTTTTTTTTTTTTTTAGATATGTAATGCGTGTTCTTATGTAATATAGCTAATAAGAAACAGTTATTATACTAAATACATCATTTTAAATAAATCTATGATAATCCTCACCTCAACTGGGACCCTATATTCTGGCAAGGATTATTAGGAGTCATTTCAAAGAAATCTGATCTGTTTACAATTGTTTATTAAGAATTATGTTATACGAAAATAAACATTAACAAAAGGGGGGAAAAAATCCTGGATCAAAACACAAATGTAGAAAGAGCAAAGCAAGTAATAATTAATATTAATTCAATTATAGGACCAAAAACTGATATAAAATAAGTTTTATCAAGTAGCAGTTGTGCATGGAAGACACCAAATGCTGCAGCTTGCAAAAGCATGAAAGTTTTCAATATAAAAACATAAATTTAATCATGCCAAAGGAAAAACCAGGAATTTCAACAATCTGGCATGAAGACTTTACTTTGTCAAAAGTCACTTCCATGAGGATTCATTATGAGATTTTCTTTCCCCTTAAAAGATAAGACTTTTGTCTAAAAATTCACCTTTTGATCTGTATGTCAAAATTTTTATAATTTTGATCTGAAGATGTCAGAAAATTAGCACACATTAGAAAATCAATGTATGCATATTATTAAAATTCTTCTTTAAATTTGCAAAAAGATGTTTACAGAAAATGCATCTATAAAAAGGAAATGAGTACCAATAACCAAGAGAATATAAGAATATCAGATACTGAGGAAATGGAAGAAGCAACCCATGTCCAGAAAGAAAACACACATTCTTAAAAACCTCTTGACAGCAAACAAACTTCTTGTTACACAAACCCTGGCAGCATCTATTAAATTCAAGAGTGAAATGTAAAAAAGAACATCCCCACTAGAAAGAAAATAGCCTGTTAAAAGTCTGTGAACTTAACATAGAGGTGAAAAGTTTCACAACCATGCATTTGTCTTAATTTCCAGTATTGTTTTTTCATCTGATGATCCATTTGGGATATTGGTTACAGTGAAATTTTTGGTGCAATTATTTAGTTCTAAAATATGATCTTGGAAATTATTTGTGAATAGTTGTTGAATCTCAACTGTTGGGTGCTATTAATATTAATGTCAAACCAATTATAGTTTCAAAGGATTCCTCATAAAAAAATGTCAATGTTTTCCATTTGTTTTTAAATTTCTAAATATAAGAATTATATTTTTTGATTTGAAATGCTGTATTTATGATTTTTACCATAAGTAAATTAGTGTGATTTTTATGTGATTCTGGGAAAAAGAATCTAGCATGTAAATAATTTTTCATTACATAACATATAAATGCAGCATTTTGTGATTTTTTTACTTGTAAAATATAAAAGCATGTTGATCATTTAAAATAAAATACAAGGAAAATAGTCAGTATGTTATGATACTACAGTATTAAAATATACCATTCAGAAATGAAGAAAAGGCTGCAAGTATTGAAGATTCTAATGCATGTTTCCATATAAACTTATTTTAGAATATAAAATGGTTAAATAAAAAACACAGTTCATTTTATGTGATTGAAGAGTAGAAAAAGGTTGAATGTCAGATATCTCAAGATTTAATTTAAAATATTGAATGGTGAAATTATAAACAGAAATTGGATATATCAATAAAATTTTGCAGTTTCAATCTTGTTGTATGAAATTAGCCTTCTATGTCTTAATTGATATAAGTACACTAAATTCATAAAATTAGAATAAATAGAACTGTATCTAATAATTTAAATACCATAAGAACAATGTTTTAAATTGATACTTTTTGTTCGTTGCTATACTGTTAGTGTAATAGCTCTTCCTGATCTTGTATTAGCTGCATCTTGTATCTTAACTATATAATTAGAAAATCACAAATGAGTCCTGATTCCACTAAAGATCAGTTGTCCGTAATGTATTATTGTTGTCCTTGAAATCATATTATCTCATTAGAATCCTTCAAGTTATTTTTTCTTTTAAGAGACACTATTTGAAGATTAGATATTTCACAGTCACATTTATAAATGAATAAAACTTTTCATCTCTCAATTTCTCATGCAAATAAGAAAGCAAGATTATATATTTAATGTAATATTTAATGATCAACAAAAGGAAATTCAGCATAAAATTTTATCTTTGTAAAAATGAAGATTTTAATAGAAGGATGACAGTGAATTATTTCTTTTTACTTATAATAATAAATCTGATAAGTGCTTGCAGACATTGTTCCCATAGCCCTAAATTTTTGAAGTTGAGACCCATTGTTTAAGAAGTTGATGATACTGATTTTCATAAATTTTTCAATTTCTAACTTTGATCTAATATTATTAGATATCCATTAATTCTTGAAAATATTTAGGGCAGAATGTTGATTTAGCAAATAATCATTAATATAATATCTAATAAATGTTGATTTTTTTAGATAAAATCTATCTAGAATATAATTTTTCATATTTTAAAATATTGTTTTGGCTCATTTAACATTAAAAGTAATCTTTTATATATTACTTGGAGTGAAGTTTAAAATAAAAATTTGTTGTAAATTCAAATTTAGAATAACAGTGGAATTGGAGGGAAAAAGAAAAGAAAAAAAAAAAAAAACTATGCCATACTTAATTAGGAATTCTAAAGAAATTCTTTTTCCTCTGTATTTTACTCTTTCTCATCTTTGATAAATTGCATGGTGCATTTGAAATACGAAATTCTGTGCTTAACATTAATACATTACAGATAGCCTGAGTAAAAAAAGTTTTAATTATAAATAAATTAAAATATCATTGCTGTATTATCAAAATATTTTTTGTTAAGCTTGCTAAAACATTTGCATGAGTTAGCTACAGATAGTCTCACATTGTGTGATGTCACAAAAACCATCAATTGTTATTTGTTCCAGTTGTATTAAATTTCATAAGTTCAGCTAAGTGTCGTTTTTGAGGAAACATTTTAGAAATGTAATAATGTGCAATTTTTATTTTTAATAAAGGAATCAGAAGAAGAAGAATGGGACCGACATGAAGCTTTACATGATGATGTTTCTGGGCAAGAAAGAAATAAAGAAAGACTCTTTGAAGAAAAAATTGAATTGAAATGGGAAAAAGGAGGATCAGGCCTTGTTTTTTACACAGATGCCCAGTATTGGGATGCTAAAGAAGGTGATTTTGATGCCAAAACTTCAGATGATTGGGATCTAGACACTCGGGTCTATGAAGAACCAAGTAAGAAAATGTTTTTAAATATAATCTATTAAATTTTATGGGTAATAATTATGCAAGTAATTTACTTCCATTCTGACACCATTTGACTATCAGAGAAATCTCTGAGAAGTAATGATTTGGAGCATAGTTAGAACTTTGAAATTGAACTAACAATGTGATAGAAATAATATACTATGGAAATAACACTTTGTCTTGGTGACATTGAATTAATATTTCACAGTTAATATTTAGCATGATCTGAATGAAACTTTTAACAATGTCTTAGCTAAAAACAAGCAGTGTTTTTTTTTTTTTTTTTTTTTTTTTTTTAGCACAAAGCATTACAGAGTAATCATGCTTTATGATGAGATAATTATTTTAAATTTGTTTAGCAAGAAAATCAATTTTGGAGTGAGTGTATGTTGTAAAAACAGTCTTTAAAATTTAACTAAATAAGCCTTCATAAATTTTTTTGGCAATATATTCAATGGAGCGGTTGGGACTTAATGCCATAAATACAATATTTCTTTGCTTAATACAACATTTTTTTTTTCCATAAAACTTTAGCCCAATCCAATCCAAATTTTTTTTTTTTTTTTTTTTTTTTTTTTTTTTTTTTTTTTGGCAGAGCTGTATAGTTGCTAACATTTGTGCCAGCTACAAATCTGTCATGAATTTAAACTTATTACTATTTAATTTGACCCTATAATGTATATAGCTTATTTTGTATCATTATAATGATATAAATATTTTAATTTTTAGATTGTGAAAATATTTTATTTGTCCTGTGTCTAAAAATGTGACTTCAGTGCCTAATAGTTTTGCTTTCTGTGTCTAAAAATACTAAAAAATGACTAATATAGTCAATTTTTTTATAACCATGTACTCTTTCATTTATTTTTCACATTTCCATTTCTATTAAAGTTATTATTTTTGTAGCTACCATTTTTAATCAATAATATACAAGTTCTAAAATGTGATGTGAAAAAAATTCATCTTACACATTTTCCCTATTGTTTAAAGAGCAAAAGTTTAAACAAAATCTTTGACTAACTGCTGGAAAAGTTGGATAGAGAATAACCTCAAAAAAATTAAGAAAATGATTTTTTTTTTTCTTTTTGCATGTTAGTCTATTATAGAGAGTCCATATATCTTAAACTATAGTTATGATGTGCTGAAAAACATTATTAAAAACATGTAATCTGCTCTCTTTTCATTAAATATTGTGTTAGTAAAAAACAATAAAAGTAATTCTTAGAGATCCAGGTGTTGCATATAGTTCACAAAACCTTGTTGGCAAAAATAGTTCAAGCTAATTACTATTGTCAGGATTTTTAACATATTTGTAAAGGTTGTTAAAATATATATTATACATATTTTAATTTTTTAAGTCTAATCCTTTATTTAAAAAAATATTTTCTCTGTTTTGTAAGATGTAGTTTAACATTACATAATGTTTTGTGAGAAAACCTTTAGCGAAATATTTATATCAATATTTATTTGAAATGTTTTCAATTACTGCATTCTTGTACGAAAGATTTTTTGTTTAGTTTTAATTTGTGATGTGTGTATATATATATATATATATATATATATATATATATATATATATATATATATATATATATATAAAGAGCAGGGTGTAATGAAAAATATTTTTTTAATATAAATTATGTTTTTTTTTTTTTTTTTTTTTTTTTTTTTTAAATAAAGAAGATAAATATTTTGCAATAAAATTTATGTAACAATATATAAAGAAATAAAATTTAATTATTTAAATTGGGAGAATCTAATTGAGCTACAAATACTTGACATAAGAAAAGGATAATTCAGCTTAGATAAATTAAAACATCTAGAAAAATAATTTCTTTGTAATTGTCTGGTTTAATTTTTTGATATCCTCAAAATTTGCTACTTAATTATTTATAAAAGCTTTTTTACTAAATGTTAAAATTATGTTTTATCAATGTATATTCTGGTATAAGATTAGGTAAAAAAATATTAATAATTTTCAACAAGTTTCTAAATATCTTCATTGAAGTATGTTTGTTACATTTCTTTTTATTTATGATAATTAATAATTAGTATAGTTTATATTTTGTATGCCAACAGTTATTTTCTATGTTCAACAATATTTTATTTCAGGTATGGATAATGATAAGGATATGAGAGATTTAGTGAAAATGAAATTAGAGGAAAAGCGTAGAAATGGCACAGAAACAGTTGTTGACCAAAGATATGAATTTGCTGGTTTTGAAAAATTCAATAAAGTAAGTTTAACCAACTATTCATTTTAAAAACATTTTTTTTTTTTTCTTTTCATATTGAGCTACAGTGCACTCCCGATTATCCGCGGAATTGAGTGGCGCGGCCGGATAATCCGAAAAAAGCTAAAAACGGGTAACAGCAAAAGAGAAAACAGTCATTCCAACTTTGAAAAATCGTTTTATGTACAATGAAACGTAAAATAAACAGCAGGAAATGTTTAACTAACGCTTAATATTTTAGTATATCACTCAAAACTAACCTAAAATGCATTTTATTAATGGAATCAGAAAAGTGCTTTGTACTTACGAGAGGCATCAAGGATACACAGAAAAATTAATGCATATGTACTGTTTTAATACTGTAATGTGTTATGTAATTACAAAAGCATAACTGTAAAACTACACCTTTTTGAAGAAATCAGTCATTTGTGTTTGCTTTGGAAGCATTTTCTCTTTGCTTGGAAGCAAAAAAAAAAAAAAAAATTTAGGGCGGCAGGCGCGTTTAATCGGGAGTCTACTGTATTTGTATCTCTAAATGAGCTGCTAGATGACACATAACATTTGTGATTGGTAAAGAATATGCTGATAATAACTCAATAAAATATAGAATAACACTGCTTTTATTCTTTTTTAATTTAAAATAATTGAATTAGAAATCAACTTGTTATATTTACTTCTGAAAAATGCTTACTAATTATTAAATATTTTGAAAATATTTTATATTTTAATTTGTACTGATACATTTGTGAAGATAGAATTTTGTAAACGACTTTTCACTTACAAATGTGTTTAACCCCTTAATTCTTAAAGTTATAAAATAAAATATACTTCAGTTAATAAGATAAAATTTAGTCATTCACAGACCTTATAATTCAATACATAAATTATGTGAAATTCATAAACATCTCACATGTTCAAGAAACGTTTAATTGAATCAATACATTTCTATCTTTCCAAATCTAAAGATGCTATTAGATAGCAATAAAAATAATATAGTTAAGGGGTTGAACCTTTGAATCTTGTACATTATGTAGTGTTAATTTGCAATATTATATTTGAATGTTTTAGAATTTAATTAATGTAGTAATATAAGAGAATTTTAATTCCTAATAAATATCACTTGATAGTGAACTAAAAAAAACTGATTTGAAGAGTTCATATTTATTATAAAAAGAAAAACGGTAACTAAAATAATAAAAAAATGGCATAATATAGTATAGAAAAAAGTATATTTTTATAGGGTTTTGGAAGAAAAATTCTTGAGGCCCAAGGATGGAAACAAGGTCAAGGAGTTGGTAAAAATGCTGCTGGCATAGCAGAGCCTCTTCCTAATGAAGGCCAAATTCCATCTGATAAGAAAGGATTGGGGTATGTTTGATATTTTTTAAATATTCATTTTATAATTTTAAAAATATATTAAATTTTAAAACGTATATAGAGAATCAACTATTTTCATTCATGAATATATTATTTATATAAAATACAAGGATTTTTCAATTTTTTTCTCTCCTTCTTTCACCTAAAATGCTCCAAAATAATTAATTCTGATAAAAAAGAAAACTTATATTCATTCTTGCGTATAAATGCTCAATTTTTGCAATAATGAAATGAGATTGGTCTCTATACTATTAGGAATATACTCATATTGCTTGTTTTAATACTATTTTAGCCTATTTATTTCAATATAATTAGTTAGTAATGTTTTTAAATACTTAATTGACATCATTAAAGATTTTGTTAAGAATAATATGAAATAGAAATATTCTGTTTGTGTTTAAGTATGTGAATCAGTTCTGAAAGAAAGTATAAGATATAAATATTTTGTTTCAATTTTATAATGATTTTTAGTCTTAATTTTCTTGAAATCCAAATTGATTATAAAACAAAATTAAAGCATGTAGAAATCTTGATTCAAATCAGATGTACTTGTGTAAATGCTATTGCTAATATAAAAACTAATTTTTTATAATATACTATATGTTATAAAAATGTTATTATATATATAATAATTTACATGCTTATATAGTGAAGATACAAATCTAATGAAACTTATTTCGTATTCTTCAAATTCAGTTGTAATTGAATGTTGCTGCATACCATTCAGTAATCATGTGACTTTTAAATTATGTGTTTTAGTAGCCTTTGAATTTGTAATTTAAGATTTTTATGCATTTACATAAAAACAATCTATTAGTAACTCAATGTTTTTCATAAGCAGTTTTCTGACTGCCCTGTTTATTCTTTGGATCTGTACAAGTAAACTTTTGACTTAGTTTCATAATATGAAACAAATTACATTTAAAGGTATATGTTTGTGCAACAATAATTTTCAGAATTTATTTATATTGCTAAAAAAAGACTATCTCTTCTTGCTTATATGATAATAGTTTTTTTTTATCCATTTAATGCATATATTTTTAAAAAAATCAATGATTAACATTAAAAATAATCAAAACTGGATAAGGAGTGAAATTATGTAATATCCATTATACAAGCTTAAAAATGCCACAAAAATAAAAAATATTCCTACTATCTAGAGAGTATCTAAATATAGGAACTATCCCTTAACAGAAAATGTTAAATATTTCCAAATGCTATCATTTTATATTAATCAGAATTTGTATTCTAATTTTTTCACTTGGAATTTATTTCTGTTATCAAAAAATGGCTCTTTTAATTTTCATATGAGACAATTGACTGCACAATACAGTAAAATTATGTTGTTCCTTTTTTTTTTTTTTTTTTCCCCTCCCCTGTGGCTGTACATTCGTTTTTATATATATATATATATATATATATATATATATATATCAGTCAAATATGTTATTTTGTAATACAATTATCTGAATTTTAATGAAAACATTTTCAAGGATTTTTACAGTATCAAACTGGTATTTTTTTTCAAATACATGAAAGTAAATTGCATATAATGTTCTGAATTTTTGTCTGATCTTATTTTATAGATATCATGGTGTAAAATTAGATCGTCATCCTCCCCGAGAAAAAAGAAGGCGTAAAAATTCTGATTTTGAAGATGCAGAAGATACAGTTTTTATATCTACAATTTATGATGATCCAAAAGTATCTGATCCACCAGAATCTGTTTTTGCTTCATCATCTTATGCTAAATTAAAATATCGACGAGAATTTTTGAAAGAAATTCAGTAATATAGGGAGGGAAAAAAATGTATAAATATTAATTTGTAAATAAACAGAACTTATTCAAAGTGCTGTATTTTTGTATTTTATATACAATTTAGGGACATAATGACATATTTCATCTATAACACAATTGCCAAATACTTTCATTACAGTGGGTAAAAAATAAACAGTGCACAAAATTGCGATACACAAGACAAATCCAAAGAATGGCAGATTAATAAACTAAATACATTTGTAAAACTTAATCTTATAGGAAAGATTTTTTTAAATGCAGATAATTATATGTGATATTATTCTCTATTTTGAAGTTAACAAATATATATATTTTCAAAAATCCTTTGCATCCATTTAACAGGATTAATTTTTACATAAAATATCTCAACAATTAGATATCAACACCATGTTCAACATAACAGTCCACTAGATATATATTACAGCTTATTTTTATACAACCAGGAACACATTGACTAGTGAAATTGCTCTTTGTTGCATATATTTTTAGTAGTACAGGAAATTGCTTCTTAACAAACACAGGCGGTAAAATGGAAACACTAACTACACGATACAGTAAGAATAGGACATCACAACATCTGGTTGACAATATAAAAAGATTTCAATTATAAGTGCAAAAGTGCCATAGAGTGTATTGCATGTTTCAATAATTCCATTAGATTTCATGTTGCCTAAATAAATTTTCATCTGTTGATGAAAAATGTTTTGCATTTAAATTAAGTATGTGAGAAAAATAGGATCAATCAGTCGCAGATGAAACTTATTTTTTCCATCATATTACAGCATTCCAGTGTTTTTTTTTTTTTTTTTTTTTTGCATGGAAAAAAAGCTGAGCAGTTGCTGATTTGATTTGGATCGAAAATGTGTCTAGACAAAAATATGCTACAATGTATTTCTCAGTATAAAAGAGTAGCAAGTGTATTACATAGAAGCTGATGAGTAATGAATGATGTGTCTATACTCTTTAATAAATAAATACATTTTTGGTCTTAAAGAAGAAATATTGATCAACACATGCCAACATTCTCATTACAAGCACATATTTACAAATTTTATACATCGGTATTTACAATTATGAGATACAGTTGACTACTACTGTAGGTATATAAGTGACTAGGTGATAATGGAGGCAAACTTATATGCAAATGAAATAGTTTGAGGACCCTATTAAGGAAATGTGAATTATGGATTGCTTGTCTAGTGTTAACCTTTTTTTTTTTTTTTTTTAACTTCATATACATCTAAGAAAAGAATTACACATAGTCAATGTAAGGATGAAGTGAGAAATAGATGTGTACAAAGTTTTGCACTGTGGTGAAATACTTTTTTTATACATAGATATTCGGAAAATGGTTATTGCCTTGACCCTTCTGAAGCCCTGTTCACCTCAGCAGCTTTATCTATGGCAGATCGAAGTTCTTGGCTTTGGCCAGAGAGTGGAAACGATGTTGTTCTCTTAGCAGACCGCCGCTGCCTTATTGTAGAACCAGTCTGACCAGGCAATCCGAAACAGCCACGGAACAGGATCATTCGAGCATTGCCTTGTGCCGGTCTTGATACACCAGGGGCTTTTAAATCGGAGAGGTGGGCAGCATATCCATCCGATAGAACCTTTAAAAAGAAATCATCTATATTAATGGCACAAAATAAACCCTATATATCATTGAATAAATTAAATTTTGATGGCATTCATTACTTTAAACTTTTTCTTGCTTTGTTGTAATACTTTTTTTTTCTCCTACAGAAAATTTCCATTTGAAGATTTAAGCAGAAATGTTTGAAAAGAGAAGAGGGAAGGGATCTTAAACTAACTGAATGAAGCAAATATTAAAACTTCATTATACAAAATAATTTTAAAACTTTTTTTCACTGAGGAGGACAAATGTATAAATACTAGATTTATTATTTAATTTTCTATACTGCATATACAAACTATTTAAATACTATAATTAACATGCAAGACTTAATTGTCTGAAATTTTTTTCAAATCTAAGTGCAAATAAATAGCTGCTCTAAATAATATAAAGTGCTTATTAAGTACATGTAAAACTTACAGATATATTTGAAAAGAGAAATTTAATATACTAATAACGTTTTTAAACACTTTTAACTATCTATAATATACTGGTAAGATGTGCCATATAACAAATGGGAACATAATATATATTTTCATAATTGTTATTATATTCACACAAACGATATTCTCCTCCCCATATAAAAATGTACTTTAAAAAAATATTTTCTAATGAAAGAAGGACTATGTAAATGCATTCCCTCCCCCTAAATCGTTAGTGTAAAGGAAACAAAAAATAACTTCACTATGCTTAATTAAGATGGAAAGAATCCCCTTTATCCTTAGTAAAGCTAAACAATGTATGTTTTTTTTTTTTTTTTGCCTTAAATGCTTCAATTAACTTGAAATTCAGATTTTTTAAAACACTATATAAAAAAAATGCTAAATTAGATGAATTTAGGTTATGTAGCATTCAGGAAGTTATATAAAACCTAATATTACATACATTTTAATTAACTTTGTGGCTTCTGTTAATCTCATTTGTTTGTACTTTATATTTAAAATGCTGTTAATGTAGCTATATATAATTTAGTAAAATTAATCCCTTTGGAAGGAGGGAAAGGGGTACCTTTGAACTCACCTTAGCTGCTAAATGCTGCTTTTTTGAAGCTTTTCCTACCACATATATTTGCTCTGGTTTCAGACCAATTGATGAATATACAGAAATGTCTTTACTTGATCCATAGCCACAATGGAACACAACTTCAGCCTAGAAAAGAAAAGGGATTATTTTAGGACTAATTAAAATTTAACAATATTCAATCGGAGATAATATTGTAGATCTAAAAGTAAATAATTGCATGAAAGTTGAAGTTTCATCTGAAAAGCAATATCTTCATCAAAACAGGGTGATCGAAAAATCGCGGGCTTAAATATTTTATTAAAAATGAATCAATCATAAGCACAAATTAAAAAAAGATTATTCTAAAAATGCAAAATACCAAAAATTTAGACATGTTACAATGCAAATTAAAAATCTAATTATTTTCCAAAAGACGAAATTATTTTTAGCAATGTATGAAATCTTTGCTTTTTTAATTTTATGCAGAATGTTTTTGGTTTAATTTGTGGATGATTTATATAAACATGTACTTTTAGATAAATTTACTGAATAAAATACACGATAATTACTTAAGGTATCCGACTAATTTTTCCTAATTGTTTTCAGATCATAAAAAAAAAAAGTCCAAATTTCGTAGATTTGAAAACAGACTTTGTTTTTAATATATGTAAGAGAGAACTGTAGATACAGTAGTTTCGATAATACATAACAAATAAAAATGAAATCGGAAACAGTTTAACATTTTAAACCGAAAATGGGCAATTTATTTTATATTTACCCTACAATTCTCTATCATTATATTTGATATGTTTATATTCACTCTCTACCTACTCAGTCGTAGTTTGCTAATTTTTAGCATTTCTGTTAAAAATGAGAAAAAACTACATTTGTTTCCAGTGCAAATGAGATAATTTACTACAAGTAGAATATCTAAACGGATTTTCCATAGAATGAATATTTCACAGTGATGGATTCACGGAAAACATGATATCTCAAAATCAGTCCAATAAAATTTCATGAAATTTGATATGCATGCATCCAAAACCTTTGGGGATGTGACAGACCTCGGACATGTTTTACAGACACTTTATTTTCAAAACATAGACAAAAAAAAATCATTAATGACAACATCAAATGCTCATAACATTTTTTAAAATAATTTTTATCTTGAAATCTCTTACATTTTATGTAGTTTTGAGCAATATATAGGTGAAATAGAAATTAAATATTTCTATTATTTTTTAACTTATTCTATTTATTCTAACATTGAATTAGCTGTTGAACTGCTGTTAACATTGAATTGACTGTTTATTCTAACATTGAATTCATTAAATTAGTAGTTTTTTTCAAAAACTAAAGAAAATGAATGTATTTTTTTTATCGCATAGTGACCTTTCAAGTCTGTTTTAACAATTTGGTAAAATAAAAAATATTTATGCATCATTTTTTAAAAATTCGTCTCCGAAACTAGTCGGATACTTTAAGCAAATTTAATGATTAAAAAAACATTCAAGTTGCATTTCAAGGCCTGTTTTACACTTATAGTGATAAATTTAATTGCGAAGCCGGTTTTTTCATGTACTTTGTTTGTGGTGTATTTTATCGTGAATGTTTCCACTCAGTTGAAATCAAATTACCAAACGAAAAATCGACGTCTCAGTAGGTTCCCGGTTATCAATTAGTCACTTTCAAATTTTCAACAACCTTTCTATGGAAAAGTATTGCAACCATATGTTGGCTATAGGAAGTACGGAGTCCAACTGGAAACAATTTGGCCCTTTATATATATAAGGATTTTAAAAAACTCAGTGGGAGTATTCTCACATCGACTTTTTGTTATATTAACACAATTTCGAGCCCTTCGTGTTTCATAGTCCAGTGATGCAAACCCAATACGCGTTTTAGTTTTTTTTTTTTTTTTTTTCGTTAACTCTAAAACTAATACAGATCTATAATTATGTCCACATAGTAAAATTCACATAATATAGTACTTACACATCCACGCATAGACAAACGGGCAGATAATCAATTGTTTGATGGAATGGATCGAAAATTTGATAGAGATGCTAAAAGGCTCATAATAGAAAAATGTACAAATTTATTTATTAAGTGTAGCTCATCGGGAAGTTAGTTTAAAATCGATTAAAAATAAAAATATCACGCATAATACCAAAAAGCAGAAAATAATTATTTAAATAAAAAAAATGAATAAACCACATTTTAAAAACTAACTAAAAAGTATATAATAATTTCGCTTAGTGTCATACAGATTGCTCTAGAAATCTGTGATTGAGATTTTTTAAAATTCGTGATTAAAATTCTTATCACAAATTTTCAGGACAACCTGTACGGAGTTGGGAGAAATTATTTTATACTTTTTAGTCCACCTTAAAAACTTGTTACACGACTTTTTTTATTTTATTTAAATAATTATTTAAGCATGGGATCTAAGTGATATTGGAATAGAAGAAAATAAATAATACATACCCTCAATGATGCATAGAAGAAAATAAATAATACATACTCACAAAAGGCTAAAAGATTGGGAAGACTCCCAGCCTTCCTGCCTTCAGTGAGTACGTATCATTTACATTTGTTTTGATGAAAACAACGAAATATTTCAGAAAATTTTTAAAAAGATTTTTCCGATAGCTCCAAAAGTAAAAGTTTTGTTTAGATTTGCTCTTTCTGTTAATTGATGCAATTTCTAATTTAATGAGTAATCTTCTTTTTTAAATGTAAAACAGGCTTCAAAAATCTTGTTATCTTTTCCTTAATTTAATATTAAATAGAAACTTTTTTTTCTGACTAGAACAACGGAAATTTAAAATCTCCAGATAGAATTCGGACGCAATTTTTCTAGGTGAGTAACTCATGACTTTTCGATGTAATTCGTGACAATTAAGATATCTTTAAGTGCTACAGATACATCTATCACGCACCACTGAAATGAGTTGAGAAAAACTAAGATTACTATCTAGGGATAGTAACTAGCGGCTGCAATAACAGCTCCAAACACGAATGTCTTATTTAATGTTTTTGCAACAAAGAAGTTTTGACTTTTGGAAAAGGTTCTCATTTCACATATATCACTAGAAATCTGGGGTTCAGAATGATAAAAATTTCCAAATGAAGCTTTCAACAAAAGATCGCACATGTCAATAAATTATTGGTCAATCCTCGGGGAGTAAGGAGCCACCTTTATTTATTTTGCAATCGATCATCCTAGTTTAAAACCAAAAATACCATTGAAAAAATAGTAACATATACTAAAATTTCTAATTACCTAATGTTTGTGCCTAATATTTTCGTAGACGGTTGTTAACTTATTTAAAATTGTACAAACCGTGAAACTTCCCATGACAACAACCTTTTTTGATGCCGTGAATAGATTCTCCATGGAAAAAAAAAATATCCGGGGTGTAGCTTTTGGTTAATATACCATGATTACATCAGGAGTTTGAAATTTTCTGTTAATAAGTCATTTCCATATTTAAATGTGTAAGATTTTGATATTATCTATACGTCGGTAATAGCATTTTTAAAAAAAGTTTTTGTGCACTTTAATCTACAGGTTAAAATCGATTGCCATTTCATTCTTGGCAAAATATTTATACTAAAAATTTTTGGAATATTTGTGATTCTTTTTTGCAAAGACATATAAAGACGATTGAAAGTTTTGTTTAAATTAAATGTAAACCCGATTCTCCATCACACTGAAATTACAAAATGATTTTTGTTATATGAACAAAAAAACACACACACACAAATTTTTTAAAACTTATTTTAAAGAAAAGACCATTTTAGCTATATGAATATAAGTATATATAACTATAATTATTATGCATAGATAATTATAAAAATTATTTCGTTGGATGTCTTTAAGAAGTAATCTGCTTAGTAATCAAAAATTTATAACAGAACCTATTTACTAGCACAAAACAAAGTTAATTTAATTAAAATGTTATAGAAAAATTTAATATTTGTCCATCAGCTGTATTAATTGGATTAATAAAATCAATAAAAAGAATTACAAATTGTAATAATACATTATTACAAAATATCAATATTAAATGCTTAATAAACAATGTTTCGATGCCTGGAGTTTTTATTCCATTTGTGATTATAAACAATAATAGAATGATTATAATTATGGCAGATTAATCTTATGAAACTTGAGGCTTGTGAAAGAAATATTATGCACTTAAATAAACATCAGTCAATTTAACTAAAGACAAATAGAGGATAGACACTATCCTTCCTATTTTAAAGTGGTGACTGTTTATAAAATATTATGGCAATGGAATTTTTTCCACATTGATAGCCTACTCTTGGCCCCTGACGAATTTTTTAGATATATTTTTGTATTACAATAACAAACAAATGATATTTGTTCCATGATTGATCAACAACATTTCAATGCCAAATAAAAAGCTGTCGTTATTTCGATATTTGTGAATGTGCAGCTAAACGCATCGTTTTAGAAGCAATACTGAAAACAATGCAATGGGAAAACTACTGAGGAATGAGCTGAAATTTTATACGTCCCCATAAAATGATCTTGTTCTTAAATTTATGCCAAAATTTAAGTATGTTGCAATTAAAAAATTTTTTAACTCTAAATTTGTAATTTTTTACCAAATATTAAAATGTCTGTTTCATGTTAAACATGTATGCAAAATGTGTAGAAAATTTTATATTTTCATATTAAAAGGAGTTCAGATCAATAACTTTATAAGTTTTTAAGATGTGAATAAAAGTTCAAAATTTAATCTAAACATTGGAAAATCAAAATTTTGTTAGCTCATAATTTCGAAACGAAAAGACCCAAACTAATAAAACTTAATTTCCAGAAATAACTTGTGATATAGTTTTAAAATTTGACGAGAAAAAAGGGTGCTGCCATTGGAAATTTTGAAGTTTGCTCTTACTTCAATATATAGACGTCTCCTTACAAAATTTCTAATTCAAAAATCATTAAGAGTATGTTAAACCCTTTCAAATGACACCTTTTATACAATCGTACAATGAATAATGCCAGAATCAAGCTGGGCGGCACCTCCCCCCCCCCACTACTGTACATTTAGCAAAAACTACATAAACTTATACAAAGTATTTAACAACCAATCATAGTAAGATTTGCAATCAAATAACAAAGTAAATGTCTCAAATAGAATTTTCTGAAATAATATATGTGGTGTACGGAGCGTCATCACTCAACAGCCAATAAGAAGCTATCTGATTCCCGCCATTAAAACTGTATTCAGTAATGTAATAGCGTTCATCGATGTAAAGCAGCCCAGCCGTTCGTCCAGTTCATTAAATTCGTTCATGTTAAATCAGTGTGTGATTCTTGTAATATGAGCCATCTCTAAGCATTCATCTCAACCCGGCTTTCCCCTAGGGCCCGTCAGAGATATTTGATTTGATATATAATCCAATTAGAAGAGGCCTATTTTTCAAGCCAGAGTTAACATGTCTCTACATACATACATATATAAGGAGAAAGGAAGAAAAACTATTTTTAATTATTCCTATAAAACCAAAGGATTCACATAATAATTAAAAAAAAATCCTTATTTAGATTTTTAATTATTCTCTTTAACTTATTATTCTCTCTCAAATTAATTATTCTCTTTAACTTATTAAATATGGATTTTTTTAATGTATTGGTATGTTTAAAGAATACCTGCTACACTAACATACAAAAAAAAAAAAAAAAAAAAAACCTAACATCGCAAAACCATTTTTTAAGTCAAAAAATATTGCAAGAAATATAGAACTAATACTTTCACATATTAAACTAATGTTCCCATAAGAAAGTAACAGCAATCCTTATTGTCTACGTATCAACTGAAAAATATACAGTTATTTCTGTTTGAATAATTATACAGATCACTCATATCATACAATTCTCCTACTTTCAGTAACTAAAATTATTTCTAAAAATGAAGTTGTCTCCAAATTAAGGCATCTAAAAACTACGCTCAATCAAGCTTTTATTTTTGATTTCCATTTATATTAGAACTATAACCTTTTGCTGTTACACATATAATCAAGAATAAAAATTCTTACAACTCATACCCTTCACATTATTTTCAAAAGCAATTTAAGAAGCTTACTTCATTCTGTAGTCGTCGAAGGTATTCAGCTTTATGTCTGAGAGGGTCTGTAGAAATTCCATCTGCGAAATAAACTAAACCTAAAGGAAAGTTATGCTGGGATAGCCAGGACATCACTCGGCGCTGTTGCATGTCAGGTCGTCCAGTAATGTATATAATCAAATAGCCAAGGTCTTGCCAATGCCTGTGTGCGACAGGAATGTCAACATATGAATCACAATATGAATTTTAACCCAAGACAAATTAAATATGCTTGTTTAAAAGTCTTTATTTCCATGGTTCACAGAGCAAGAAATCAATATAAAATGACCAGCAACCATAAACTTACCTTACAACATCAACAGCTCCCGCCCTAACTTTGGGATCTTTGCCAGTAACAGATACACTAGCAGTGAAAGAACCATCAATACTGAATACCACACATTCTGTTTTGGGAGGAATGACACACAGGAAGAAATCCAAAGATGTATGATCCCCACTGGTAATGAAGAGGAAGAATATTAATGGCAGAAGATTTAAGAAATGAACAGAATTTATTTTTAATAATAAAGCAAGATATCTACAATACCACAAGAAGGGGGGGGGGGAGTAGAGAAGAGACTTTCTATTTTAATTATTTACATTTTTTTAGGTTTTCATGGGTTTTAATAAAGTTTTGAAAGTATTAGTAAAATATAAAAACTAGAATTGAGAATAAAATTAATAAATTAAATAAGTACAAATGCAATTTAAATTTTCAATTTCCTAAATCGATAATTCCGGTCGCCTGGCCACCCTGCTTATGATTTTTGGAACTCAAACAAGTAGTAAACAATATAAAAAGAGATAATATTCCACATCAAATTTTTTTAATCGTCCCTTACAGAAGTGATTTTAAAATTTCGAAATGAAAACCAATGCAAATAAAATTTTGTTTAACATCCAACCAGAGAGGAACAATGTCAGAGAATTGAATGCTCATCTTACAAAGGAAATAATGGAGTTGAAGGCAGAGATCACTGGATTAAAACTTGACTTAACATTATATGACAGGGGGAAACCATCTTCTAAGAACAAAGAATTTAGGGTCACTACAAATTCTCCTTTGATAACAATTCCTTTGACATCAGTAATCAATAAGATTTCAAATTATTTGATGGGAAATTGTTTGAAATTCAGCACACCAATTGAGTAATATATATTCAATACATTTGTAAAATTTAAATGAAACGTTTTATGAATGTTTCAATTTTTAAAAATATTTCTGCAAATTTCGACTTACCAGACAACTAGTTTGACAGGGAACATACCATAGCCCAAAGCCTTTTCTTTTGGGATAACATAAGATAATCTGCCATTCTTATCAGTTACTTCTGTTGCTAAGTATGTCCATTCACCACGCCTTTGATCTTTCATAATATGAATGTCAACCTATAAGAAATAAATGCATATAACTATTCAAAGTAACTGATAAAGGTTGGAAGATCTGGATAGACATATTAATTTTTCTGACAATATAAAGCTTTGAAAATATAATAATGAATTTCTTTTTATTACATTTAATTGCATTTTATTTAATATATTATTTGATATATTTTAATATTATTTTGCATTTTATTTTTTAGAATAATATTCTCAGACCCTTTTCAACATATTTAAAATATAATGTGTTAACTAAAGATATACAATAAGCAAATGAGCAATTAAAAAATCCTATTTCATTTTATCAATCAAAATTACCTATAAAATTTTATGCAATGAAAATTTTAAACTAAGACTTATCAAAGTATTCATAAATACACACCTTTTCACCAGTAAGAGCTACCATATCTAGAGGGCCATACATAAAGCGAGCTGATATTACTTGAGGTGCCCCATCTTTGACTATAATATCGTTAGCACGATGATTCGCTGTGACATTCTAAAACATAAAAAATAAATACTATAATATATGCACATTCTAATAGTATTAATTTGAACTATTCTGATTGGATTTTTTAAAAGTTAAACAAAATTTAAGAGAAAAACATTATTACATTTCATATAAAATTAAGATGTATTTGGCATTATTTCATATAAATACTTCACCTCTTTAACTAGCATCAACTAAATGTCTGAGCAATAATAGAATGCATAACAACCCAATAATTTCTTAAACTTAAAATTAGATATAACTTTTAAAGTTCTGATAACATTCTATGAATAAAATAAAACAATGAGATAGAAAGGCCCAAAATAAAATTAATTTAGTTTTAAAATTTTCACTGTTCTTTAATTAATTAAATAGTATTTGACCTTTAACAGTACAAAAGATTTTGTTTGCAAAATTATTCATTATCAGAATTCTGCATCTGCCATGGCCAAATTCGTCAGAAACATCAATTCTCAAAATTTTCCTACTAAAATGAAGTAACTAAAAAAGTAACTTAAAAAACTCACAATTATTTTTAAAAATATTAAACTTCATTTCAATATACTTTATAATTAAAAAAAGTCATTCAATGAAAATTTTTAAATAAATAGCCATTTCTTTTGACTAAATTTTCAATTGGCAGACTACAACTCATGAAAGCCAAAAATAAAATATACACTTAAAATAATAATAACAAAAAACTGAAACCTTTAATTTAACTGATGTCCTTTTCTTCAGCCACTTTTCTCTGGGTTGAGTAGGAATAAATGTAGCAGCTTCTTTTTCAGTATCACCAGGGATTCCTAAACTATCTGAGCGCATCAACTATTTAAGAAAATAAATATTTTTTTTATCCTCTATAACATTTAATTAATTTTTCTAGCCTAAAAAAATTTTAAATCATACTGAAAGAATATCATACATTACAATTTTAAACTCGTATATCAAGAAAAATAAATTAATGTTATGCATAGAACTTGGCAGAATAAGACATTTTAATTTTTCTTATAATGGAGTTTTGGTGAAGTTTTTTAAAATAAAATTATTTAATTACTGAAATACCTTGATTATTTCCAAAAATTTCCTTTAATGAGATGCTAAAGGTTCTCCTTCTATTCTATCTTGATACCACCATTTACCAATTTTTCACATTTAAAAAAAAAGGCATATATTTCTTTTTCAGCATATAGCGATATTTCAAGATATCAGCATTCTATAACCCAATGACAATCAGAAAAATATAAATATTAAATTTATGTTAGCAAACCTACCTGTCTCAAAATGAAAGCAATAACATCATTTGACTCCCAGTAACTTGCATGAAATAAATGAGGAAGAGCATTTGTAGGGAAGTTTGACAGACCTTCTGGGCAGTAAAGAGCATAATCTATTCGTTTCAGGCCCCACCACTTCTGAGTCACTAAAATGCATAAATAAATGAAAATGCTAACTAAATCATGCATTGCATAATTTTAAACAAGTTCTCAAATAATAATAATAGCAATAAATAATCATATCTTAATTAAGATTATTATAATTTAAATATCAAAAGTTTCATATCATTCTAATTTAACTCATAATCGCACTTTTATATTTTTAACGTACATGATGTAACTGTAGTTATGGGTACCATGTCCACCATACCAGACATTGTGCTAACAATACTTGCTTCACTAGTTCTACGCATAGGCTGATTTTCCGTGAACAGATGAGGATAGGTTTGAATGTACTCCACTGGAAAAAAATAGAGAGAGATAACAAAAAATTAATAGCAATTCTTAACATATAATAATAATTATTAATATTAATTAAAAATCATAACACACTCCACAGCAAGAAAGAACAAGACTGTGTACATCTTGACCAGTGGTTAGCAATCTTTTTTTTTTTTCTTTTCTATTTTTAGTCATATTTACAAAAATAATAATTGAAAAGCTACAAATAAGCAATTTGAATAATGAAATATATACTTTTTTGTTTGTTATATACACTGGCTTTTTTGTTTGTTAGTAAAAATGAGTAATCTTTGTTTTGGTTAAAAGTAATTTAATGAAACATATATTAATTAGGTTATTTATTATCAATGCTGTAATAATTTTAACTATAAAATACAATTATTAAAATAAAAAATAAATGCTTTTATTTATTTTTAAATAGCCAATTTTTTGTTAAATATTCAGAAATTTCAAATATTTAAAAATATATTGGAATTTTCATGAATCATAAAAGTTTAATATATTTATTATAAAAATAAAAATATGCCATTTTTAATGAAATTTCTTTTACAATTCACAAGAGAATATTTTTCCAAATTTTGTAAATATGATGTTATTTCGATTCTCAAACAAGATAGCAAGTTGACTTTATTCAGATATATTCTTAGTTGAATTTTAATCAAAATTTACATTAAAAAGTATACAGATCAGAAAATTAATTAAAGCACTTAAAAATTTTGTTAAATGTGTAATACTTGCCAAATTAAAACAACAAGGATGTATTAAAAGAGCAGCATTTAATTCCAGATTGCCTACCCTAATCATAGGCAAAGAAAATTTTATAATCACCTTACCAATATTCGCATGCATAATCTAATTTAACAAAACTTTAATAAAGTAATTTGACATTACAAATTATAAAAAGGAACTTTATTTAAATTATTAAAATAGGGAAAAGAATGAATTTCAAGCATTAATAATACATTTGCAATTATATTTAACACATTGCAACTCAATATTTATAATTAGAAACATAAGTTCAATGAACAAATGATAAGTATGCTTCATAGGCAAATGTCCTATTATTAGAATACCTAACGGTAAAATCAGAAGAAAGAATGAGGCACTCACGAAGATGTAATGGTTGTCCATCACCAAGAGGGTATTTTTGATATCTAGGAATGTTTATAGGTGATAACTGGGCAAAGCGAGCACTAAGTAAAGGTTCAACACGAGACGCACATGGATTTGTTGGGTGGAATAAGTTGTATACTTGAGTGCAGGACGGTCGAGGAGGAGGGCCTAAAAGAAAAGAATAAATCAAATACAACATTTTATCGACATGAAATAATATTTTATTAGCCACCTTTGGTGGACAGTTCATTTATTTGAGTTATTGACTTTTTAATAATGTAACAATTAATATGGGATGCATATTTTTTTAAAATTCAATGTGTTATTCGAAATGACAGAAAGACATGAATTTAATTGAATATGTCTACAACAAATTATTGGAGTGCAAATTAAAAAATTTATATATACTGTGACATAAAAGTGGAAGTGAATTCTACTTCAAAGATAATGTTTAAAAGAAGGCATTTTTTAAAAAATCTTAATTTTAATGTTTCCAAAAGTACGATTGAGTTTATTGATAGACGAGATTGAATTTCTGTATAACTTTGTTTCAGATGGAAAACAAAATAAATTTTACAAAGATATATTAAAAATAAAGAAATGAATTATATGGAAATGAAATTGATATCATTAAAATTTTAATTTTTAGAACTTTAAGTTATTGCATTTTTGGGAAATAATAGTTTTGGAAGATATAAAAATTAGTTTTCATAGAGTCAAAGCAATTATCCATCGTGATATTCTGTAGTTCTTTTAATTAGTTAAGAAAAGTGCTGAATTAGGTGTTAGCTGTGTAAACATTCAAAGAAATATGAAAAATTTGTATGTTCACATTTAACTGTTGCCATCCAACAATAAGTAATAAGAGCAATTTTTGTGCCACATATACCAGTGTTTTATAAGTATAGGTTCAACACGTTCCTTTCCAAATGTAAACATACACAAGTAAATTTGATTTAAAATGAATGATATTCAGATTACAGTTCCAAAACTTTACTAAAACATTCATTAAACAGATGTTTTTAGTTGTGTCTAAATTATCAAACTTTTATGACTTAACTTTCAATTTGCTATTATCACTTTTTATCTTTCTCTTCTTAGAACTTGGAAATAATTTTTTTTAAAAACTCTACTAATTTCAAGCAGCCTTAAAGAAAAATCTTTTATAATCAGTAGTTTGTAAAATATCAATAGTTTGTTTTTATTCCCACAGAAATTAAATAATCTTTTTCTTCACTGTTTTTTAATAATGCAATAATAATAATAATAATAATAATAACCAAGCGATTAAATATTTCATGAAACAATTAAATAGTTAGAATTTCACTACAGCAAAGAAACATTAGGTAAAAATAATAATTTTAAAAATCGTTAAAATTCAGAAAGAAAATTACATGGTAAACAAATTGATATATATATATATATATATATATATATATATATATATATATATATATATATATATATATATATATATATGGTATTTTAAATTGCTGTAATAATAATCTTTGTGCTACTTTGGGCAGTTATTGCAGAAAAACGTCAGAATCTAGCTAAACTTTTAACTAAATAAATTTAAATTTAAATTTTGAAGAAGATCAGAAGCATTCCCCTTCAAAGTACACTATTGCACTTCAATGTATATTTATACCAAAATTGATAGTTTTAGGTTAAATGGCCTGGCTTGTAGAACGTCAGCAAACAAACACCCACACTTTCTCCTTCATTATTAGTAGAAATAGCGAAAAAGATAAGTACTTACTGTTTTTATCATCGAAAGCCAACATTTTCCTGTATGCAAGAACTGTACCTAGAGGACTTCCAAACATGAAAAAGTCACTCACTTCAAAATCAAACTTGAGATGAGAACTTTGATCATTAGAAGCAGAGCTATGGCGTCTAGTATTTGGTGCTGATAACAATCGATTGACTCTGAAATTTTAAAATATATGCAATCAGTATTTTATAACATTTAGTAATAAGTAACATAACTAAATGAAGAGTTCATATAGTGATTAATATTAAAATTTATAAACTTCAATATCAAACAACAGATGAAGTAAAGTTCTTTATGTATATTGATTGATTATAATATTATAATGTGATCTAAAATTCTTTATATGTCATATTAAAATATAACTTTATATCAGCAATAAAAATTTACTTGACAGATAAAAACATTTTTTAATTTCAAATGCTGCAAGTGTAGGAGTAAAAATGAAATTAAAGTTATTCATAAGTTCACACATTAAGAATGAAAAACATGATTAATATATTGTACCCACCAGTAAAATGTATTTTGAGATGAATCAGACATACTTTATCGCTAAGAATTTTTTCTTTTGATACAAAATAGCATCCTTCCACATGAATTTGTAGACAGTTTTTTAAATTAATATATCAAAAAGTAATTTTTTTTTATCAAGTTATGTTTTGCATTTTAATATTTAATTTTTTAAATAAATATTACATGATCTTGTAAATCAATTTTTTTCCTTAACTCTATTATTGGAGCCAATGATACAAAGTTAAATTTAATAATTAGCTGATAATTAAAACTATGCATTTCGACTGAAAAAGCATAAGTGTACAAAATTGCAAACAGAAAGAAAGTAAAAAATTGATCACAAAATATCCAACTTACAGACATGAAACAATTGAGTTCCTCTAACTATACAATTTTAAAAAAGCCAAGAAAAGTCAATCAATGCAGTTAATCAGGTATATTTAATTATATATTATTTTCTTTAGAGTAAAAAATCTTGAATGCTTAATAAACAGGTTTTTAACATTTAAACGTAAATTAAATAATTTCAAAATCATGATAAAAATATATAGCTATTATAATAAAAAATCTACATAAATACAATATAAAAGAGCTCCTTAGAATAATGAGAAATAAGAATAGCACATACTGAAAACTATCACAATGGGGTGGTTCCGATTCCTGGGGATGAGAATGGGATTTTCGATATATTTTTGCATTTTGGTTGCTTTGTCGTGGCCTCGTTTCCATTGATACACCCTCATCAATCGAGCCACCATCACTAATTGATATTAGAGGATTACTGCGAGCTGCTGACGGTTGAGTCTGAACAGCCTCAGGATCATTGATGCTAGTTTCACTTCCATACCGTCCCTCATAGCGTGCAGTACGACACAATGCATCATATGCCATAAGAGAAGCTACACTGTCAGCCACAATTATAACCTGAAATAGAATTAACATTTATAAAGCTTAAACATAAGAAGTTTATATGTATAACAGAATGAAAAACTTATATTGCCATTTCCTATGTTTGTTATTTTATCCTACAAAGTGAACTGTTACAAATATAAATTTGCAGTACACACTGTGAAGAAACTATCAATTTGTTAATACATATATAATAATTACGAAAAAGAAAAACCTATCATCTTGTAATTTATATGTATATATATTTCTATGAGATTTTATTATTAGGAAAAACAAAAAAAAATTCATGCTGCTCAGACTAGTAAAATTTTTTAAAATCTGATGTCTTTGTTTATTTTATTTCGATATTTTTGAAATTCTAAAGAGTAGGTTTCTATACTAATTGTATTTTTTTTAAATTGAGACTGAGTACTTAAAGGACTGTAACCACCATTGAACACTTTAGAGTTATGAAATTCTTTTACTTACCAACTCTACATAAAATCATTGTAACAAATCTCAAGAAAAGCTTTGCAAATATTTAATATAAACAATTAGGGAAATTTCCAAACGGACAAATTTCTCAATGTCTCTTTTTAAATAATACTAGTATTTGGATGATTTAAAAATTTTCTCATTATATAAGTACCTGGTGGATAATTATAAGGCATGAAGTAAGAAATATGGCAATGATAAAATGTAGAATTAAGATAATCCATTTCTAGAAAATCTGAGTTCTTCCACTTGGTTAAGCTAATATTTAGATAACAGATGTAGAAAATGGTTAATTTACATTTCATATTGAGGAATTTTATAGTGGAACAATTCCTATTCAAATAATTGGATTATAAGATTTTTAATTCCTATCCAATACCAAATAATTACTTATTCATGATTCTGTTCCTCAACTATTAATTCAACCATGGAATAAAATTATGGGGACTCAAGATAATATAGAATGCGATTAGAACATCTCAAAATGTTTTCATGTCCATTATAATAGATATATTGAGGAAGAAATTTAAGTAATTATACAGCTGATGAATCAACTTAATATGCAAAGGAAGGGAAAAAAATATTTGTCTGCTTTATAAAGTAAAAGTCAAACAAAAAAAATAGTAAATATAATAAAATTTATTAAATGCATTTTTGATTATTTACAATATATAATACAGGTCATGAAATCTTTTCTCATGTAAAATTAACCAATCTCTTACTTGTCCACTGAATCCCATTCCATCATCTGAATTCAAAAATTCCTTATAAACTTCATTAGCAGCAGTGATTACAGCTGTAACATGCTCTTGATACTCAGGAGAAGATATGGCAAATAACGGAAGTGCACCCAGTGGTATTGAATCATATGAATGGTATATTACTTCAACTGCTGAAGGAGATGATTGAAAACTGTAGGGGCTTAAGCTACAAACAAATTTTTACACATTAAACAAATAAAATGTGAAATTATCAATACATTTCAGGTAGCAAATGAGAAAATCACAGAAAGATAAAAAAGCAAAAACAAAAAGATAAAAATAATAACAAAAGGTAATTCTACCTCATACAGCAAAGTTTAGCAGTTTTTAAAAGATCCACACAGATATGGTTTATTTTTTCAATCACTTGCTTAAAATATAACTTACCACGATGAGAATAAAAAAATTTTAATATTAAAATCTTTAAAGAATTTCTTACATTCGAAAATAATAAAGAAACAGAATAAAAACAGGAAATTGCACATGTAAATTTTTTTATTATGCTTATAAATAAGGTTTATTTATTTAATGATGCATAAATACAAATATTTAAATTTAATAAATTATTTTTCATTGATCAGCATCATATTAAATCATATGAGAAAATAAAATTTATTGACCATATATGAAGGAAATTACTTGGATAAGACAGCAAGAGCTTCAGAGCATACAGGAGCACAAGATACAAGACGAACACTCAAATGTCCAAGTAGAGCAGGATAGTGCTGTCTCATAACAGTCTCGAAAGAGGTGGCAAATGTGTTAACATCAGTTTTCTTATTTGCAGTAGGTTCAGCACCAGAATCCAAAACACTGCCAGCATGCATGACCAAAGCTAAGACAGTAGTAGTGCACGAAGATTGATGAGCAGGTGAGGCAGTGGGGGTAGAGGGAAGGGAGGTATCCAAGCTGGTACGAGTGGCAGGGCATGCAGAACCGACACTTGGGGGTCGTACGCTAGCATGTTCTGACTGTACTTTCTTGATAAAGGAGTTAGAAAATATACTATCTGAAATTCATTAAAAAATGGTCAAATTAAACGAGAAAAATTGAAAAAATGTTTAAAAACTTAGCATTTAAAATATTTTAATATATAAAATGTTTTTGAAATAGCTACGATATATTAAGTATATAATCAAATGACAAAACTGTTCTAGAGAATTTCTTACTTATAAAAATTTGTTTATTTGATTTGATTTCTTTTTCAGTATAGTTTTGAAGTTTTTTCAGTTTATTTACTACCATTCTTTATTATATTAAAAATTATAACCACATATTTTAAAAGGTAAAGACTTTTATGCAACATTAATTTGCTCTTAGAGAATAAACAATGATCATTGTATCAGATCAAATATTTATTATTATTATATTGCATAAGATATGCAATAGCACAAATTGATAGCAATAATACATATAAATATTGAATTAAATCAAAATTTTTGGACTAATGCATCATTAGCATATTATATAAAATTTTAAACTGAAAATATTTGTTCAAGGGACAAATGTCATTAAATACAAGGGAGTTAAGTATTAAACCAGATATTAAATGTTAAAAAATATTATTTCCTTCTCTAGATATACAAAATAATAATAATAATAATAATAAAAATATCGGAAAGTTTTCAAACAGGCAAGGCCATTCTATTAGAATTTCGTAAATACATAAAACAATCAATTAATAAGGCAGCATTTTAATTAAACTTTCCAATTTCCACTAATAGTTTATAAAGTTGAAAAAGAAATTATTTTAACAAAAAAAGAAAAATTTACCATCCCTAAAATCAGGTGGTTCAGGTGCATTCTGATCATCATCATCTTTATCAGGAATCAAATCCACAGAGCTCCAACGTGCTAAGGTAAGGGCTTCTATAACATTTTAAAAAAATTATCTATAACCCAATAAGAGTTAAAAAAAATATAACTGCTATATTTTATAATTAAATTAATTCTTTTTACCTTCAGCATCAAAATATTCCTCATCTGAACTTGTGTCTGAATCTCTTACAATACTTTCCATCCTCCAGTTAGCAAGCTGAAGGTCAAAACTGGCATTTGAGCTACCGCCTGAAACATAACCATTTTTCATTTCTTCTACTGTTTCATGTAAAATTATGTTAAATATAAAAGTTTCTAGTATGCTATTATAGTATCTTTTAAATAAATATTAATAATATTCATGAAGAATTTTGCCTAAAGAAGAAATGTTGTACACAGGAGCTTTCTGTAAAACTGGAGTTCCGATATTTTCTTTTATGTTCTAAAATATGAATTACAGAAATCTTTTAGTAAAATTATTATTATTTTAAAAGAATAATAAGAAGAAATTATTGAGAACATATACAATCACAAAAAATGGTATCATAATGCAATACAGTGCTCCTATTTGCCAAAATCAAACTTATTTTTAGATAATATTTGAAAAGCTATACTATACTACTCAACGAAATGGAATGTTCAAAATTTGGTGCAGCTAAATTTATTTTAATTAAGAATTTAAATAAGAAAGAAAATGAAATTTCATATAAATCCACTTGCATTATACATTAATTTATATAAAAAACATATATATATATATAAACAGCGTGCATTTTTTTAGATACAACTGAAAGAAATTTACTTTAATCAATTCAAAAAATCATGACCACTTTTCGTTTTTATGATATTCGAATTCAGACTTCATTCAGTTTTAATGTTACATCAATTTAAGCATTTTGCACCAATATTAATAATCTGCAGTATTGTCAGTATAAGCCCACTTACTAGGAGAGCACAAAGCAGTCCTGGAACCACTTCTTGACCACAGTTTTTGTCTCCCATCGTCTACCCCCGTTTCACCACCAACATTTGCAACAGACAAATTCCTTAACCTTCTAGATCTATTCGGAGAAGGACTACCTTCCAAACACACACAAGTATCATTGTCTTTATCTTTATCAATAGCTGTCAAATCCACTTCTTGTCCAGAGAGAGCAGATGGACTAGGATGCACTGAAGGTTGAACCTCTTCTTCATTGCTCATCTTTTTGGCAAGCTCCTCCTGGGTTTCTCTCTCGAGTCTTCTTATATCTTCCATAGTAAGTCCATGCCACTCGTCCTGCCATGCCCATGCCTGTCTATGGGCACGAAGCATTGTTTTTCGTAAAGCTGATAAAAAAAAGGGCAGAATAAAATGTTAATAAATCTAATTAATTGGCTGATTTATCAGTTATATGAGAAACACAGAACACAGGTCTCAATTTTGTATCTATATTATGAGATTAAAAAATGTGCACATTCACAAAAAATAACTGTAAATAAAATTTTGAAATTTCTAGATCAAAGCAGAAGAGACCTTGCAGTAATGAAGCATTAGAATAGTTTTTTTTAATAGCTATAGTTGATTAAGTAGGGAAAAGGAGTGAAAGAACGTATACATAGTAAATATTCAGGGGCAAATCATCTAGCAAAGCGCAAAAGGTATTTCTGCAGAAAATATAATTGGAATCCAATTAAAAAAATATTTTATCTCTAAGGAGCCCAATATTCTTAATTAAAAAAGTTCTTGAATGCACTTTTGAAAACTATCGACTAAGTGACTTAAAAAACAAACAAACAAATGCATTTCTTTTGGAGTAGTGGAAAGCCAACTTGTAAACAATAAACGGCGAAGAAAAAGTGACAGAACTACAAATTAAGAAAGCAATGGCAAGCATTGGATGAGGGAAGAAGGACATAAGGAGTTCAAATGCCAAACCATACTTGTTAAAACTTCAGCCCAAACTTTGCTCACTTCAATATAGAAAAAATGTTGCTTTCCACCCTCGAACATGTCCTTCACCTATATGCAGTGAAAGAATTTTGATGCTTTTTTAAATATATATTCAATGTAGCCCCATCTTGTATTTCTTCGATATGTTGATACATTTTTTTGTTATCTCTTTTTTTTAAAAAAATTATTATTATACCTTCAGAGTGGAAAAATAATCAAATAAAATTATAAACGAAATTACTAGTTCTTAAAATAATTAGAGGGCGCAGCGCAGCACTTCAGCATTTATGAATAAACTCCCATTGTGCAAGTAATAATTTTAGTTAACAAAATTATTCTGTAACTAAAATCTGGGGAATAAAAAATACTGAATGAATTGATACTTAAATAGGATTATAATCCTTTAATTCAGTAAAAAATTACTATTTTCATATTTTTTTCATTTTAAATAATGATTATCATATACTTAAATCAAATTTCTTACAAAGAATATTCCATTTCTTTTTAAAATTATTCACGACTATATCTAAATACTTTTATAGCATAAAATATAAACTAAATAAACGAGGATGATGAAAATTACAGATGATAAATTCAATATTATATCATAATCTAATATGTTAAAAAATAGTTTAAAATTACAAAAGGTGACAATAATAAATGTATTATCAATTGTTCATATTGCCGCATTGAAAAAGAGAAAGTCGAATCTCCATGGCCGAATGATCATAGCACTGATCTCATAATCAAGGGATTGGGAGTTCGAATCCCGCGATTCACAGTTTGTGTAAATATTTCATTGATTTTATGTTTCTCTTTATTTCATGTTCCAGAAGATTCTGGACTTTTCTTACTGTCTCCAGAAAAGTATTCTGGAACTTTCTCTGCTAGTATAAAAGCAGAAGATTTGTCAGTTACTGCGTTTTGAGTTCAGAGTTGAGATAATAAATTAGTTTAACTCTACTTCTTGTGTGTGTCATTGAGTTCCACACTAGACTACTTACGTGACATTCTTTGGTATAGGCGCTGGGTACGATTCCAGGCAGCGTAGAAACGGATTTACGAAGGAGCGATCACCTTAAAGACCTTGAACCAGAATTTGGACTTTATAATCCACCAACCAGAAAGACAAGGGAAATGCCTGTGGAACCGGAGACTAAACCGGTCATCCTGACATCAGCACAGCAACAATACATGAATCCCTCTGTATTTAAAGGAGACGTGGGACAAGACCCAAACAAATGGCTGAAGGAATACGAGAGAGTATCAAAATTCAACAAATGGGATGACATGACTTGTCTCGCAAATGTGTTCTTTTTTCTGGACGGCACAGAGAAGCAATGGTACGAAAATAATGAGGATAAATTGACTTCATGGGATGTTTTTAAATCAATGTTAAAAGAGGCATTTGGAGAAACACAGCACTATGTAAAGAAGGCAGAAGATGAGATCAAGTATAGAGCTCAAAAATCTGGCGAAAGCATGCAATCATACATCCAAAGCGTGTTGGGATTATGCCATCAAGTCAAACCAGATATGTCAGAAGAAGAGAAAGTGTCTCATCTGATGAAAGGAGTCGCCGAAGATGTTTACCAGGCACTTCTGACGAAAGAAATAACCACCACAGAGGACTTTATAAAATGGTGTAGAAAAATCGAAGAAATACAGCAAAAGAGGATCCGTGGTAGGAAATTTGAAAGGCTCCCAAATGTCGTACCAATGGCTGCAATTGACCAACAACAGGATCTGGTGTCACTGGTACGTCCAATAGTGCGTGAGGAGGTCCAGCGCCTCATGTCTCCAGTAGTCGATCCTGAACTCCAAGACAAAGGCATTGAAGCCATTGTTCGAGAGGAAGTGGAAAATGCTTTGGCTCCTTTGTCACAGACAACACCAGAGTGGACAAAGGTCAAACCAAGACGCCAAACCAAGACGCCAAACTTCCTATGCTGACGCTGCCAGATGACCTACGCCAGTAGCACAGCAACCACAAAGTAAGACAGATGTCTGGCGCACCCCTGATAGAAGACCCGTCTGTTTCCATTGTGGCCACCCGGGCCATGTAGTTCGATACTGCCGAGATCGCAAAACTATTTTTGTGGCCTATCGGGCTAATAGGAGAGTTTTCGGCCGTCCGCCGTCGAATGAGGGACGCTATGCCGACGAATACAGCTGACCAGCAGCCCGAGGTTTGTCGCCCAGCCCATCACGAGGACGATCGCCGACACGCCGCTATAGATCTCCGTCGCCATATAGAAGATCCAGTCAATCTCCTAGCCGCAGAAATGAGGAAAACTAAGCGGTGCGACCTTCCTTGGGGGTGAGGTCGCTAGTGACAAAAATCCTCCGATTGCCGCAAAGATGTCCGGAAACAATATTGACTGGAAGTAATCGTCGACAATGAGCCCTTGTACCTGCCCTTGTGAACATCTGGAGCTTCATTTTCTGTTATCTCGGAGAAGTATCGTCGCCTACTGAAGAAAGTTATGTTTCCAACAACTAACAATGTTCTTTTAAAAGTCGCCGATGGAAATTACGTGAGACTAGTAGGAAAATGTACGCTTCGTCTCGAAATCAATGGCCGACCTCAAGCTTTTGAATCTATTGTTTTGCCGCAATGCAGTCACGATATCATCCTTGGTTGGGACTTTTTGGACGCTTTTCAAGCTGTTATAGATTGTGGCCGTTCGGAGCTCTTGTTTCAAGACGTCATTCGAGAATCCCAAACTCCAGACTCCGCCGTTTATTCACGTTGGAAAACTATATAGTACCTGCTCGTTCTATCAGAAAGATTACTGTCTTAGGGCGTAAGAATCATCAAGCCATCGATGTAATAGTAGAGAGAAACAGGATGCTCCTCTTAAACAAGGAAGTTGCCATTCCGTCTACTATAGTTACGCTCCTTAATGGTAAAGCTAACTATGGGTTGCTAACGGATAAGGAGAACCTCAAATCATCCCTAAAGGCATGTGCATCGGGTATGCCGAACTCTTACGTGAAGACTGCGTAAATAACATAGACTTGGGATCGCTTTATTCCACGACCACTTCAAAGGCAAAGTTGGGTGTCATCGACTGTACCACGATGATAGCTCCGGATTTGCGGATCGACCAAAAAGAAAGAACGTTACATCTACACCAGAGGTTTTCGGAAATTTTCGATCAAGAAAGGAAGGCAACTCAATGTTCAACACTGAATAAACATTGGCGACCACTTACCTATCAGTCAGAGAGCTTACAGAGTGTCCCCATCTGAACGCCGCATTATCAGTGAGGAGGTAACCAAAATGTTAGAAAAAGACAGCATTCAACCATCAGAAAGTCCATGGTCATCTCCAGTCGTCTTGGTCAGGAAAAAAGATGGAAGCTGGCGTTTTTTTTGTTGATTATCGCCGACTCAACTAAATTACCAAGAAAGACTTGTATCCATTGCCGCGTATTGACGACACCTTGGATTGCCTGAAGGGGGCAAAATATTTTTCGTCTATGGATCTCTACTCCGGTTATTGGCAAATAGAAATTGATGAAGCCGATCGTGAGAAAACAGCTTTTATAACACCTGAGGGATTATACGAGTTTAAAGTGATGCCATTTGGCTTATGCAATGCTCCTGCAACTTTTGAAAGGATGATGGATAATCTTCTGCGATAATTAAAATGGACAATGTACCTTTGCTATTTAGATGACATTGTGGTGTTTTCAGAAACATTCGATGAACATCTTCAGAGGTTGGATACCGTCCTTCACTGTATACAGAACGCAGGCCTTATACTTAATCCAAAAAAAAAAAATGTCGCTTTGGAGCAAAAGAGATAAAGATCTTGGGACACCTAGTATCCAGTGATGGCGCAAGACCGGACCCAGAAAAAGTAAAGGCCGTGAGTGACTTTCCCGTGCCTAGGAATATCCATGACATCAGAAGCTTTCTGGAACTTTGCTCTTACTATCGCCGATTTATAAAGGACTTTTGCCATAAAGCCGAACCTCTACAGTTGTTACTGAAGGGGGACACAAAATTCTGTTGGGGACCTGAATAATTGGAAGCTTTTAATACCTCGAAAAAAGATCTTACCTCCGATCCTATCTTAGGCCTTTATGACGAAACTGCACCAACGGAACTTCACACTGACGCGAGTGGATACGGAATCGGCGCAGTATTAGTTCAAATATAAGATGGGAAGGAAAAAGTAATAGCTTATGCCTCGCGTATTCTGAGGAAGCCTGAGAGAAACTATTCCACAACTGAAAGACAATGCCTTGCGGCCATATGGGCTATAACTAAGTTTCGGCCATATCTCTTTGGAAAAGCTTTCAAGATCTTCACTGACCATCATTCCCTCTGTTGGCTGACAGGACTGAAGGATCCCTCTGGAAGACTCGCTAGATGGGTGCTGCGACTACAAGAATACGACGTATCAGTGGTGTACAAAAGTGGAAGAAAATACAAAGATCCTGATAGTCTGTCCAGAAACCCATTAAAAGTCGATGCTTCATGGTCTGGGGATTCCATAAGTGCTACATTATTCACTAATCTCTCAGAAGAACAGATGAAAGATCCGGTAATGGCAAAAATAAGAGACCAACAAAGTACCGAAACAAGTAGGTTGGGAAACTTTGAATTAGTCGAAGGAATCCTCTACAAGAAGAATTTTGATCCGTCCGGAAGGAAATTTCTACCAGTGACCCCGAAGCATTTACGGCTCAGTATTCTAGAATCTCACCATGACGACCCTACCGCCGGACATCTAGGTTTCACCAGGACATATGATAGAATAAGGAAGCGATTTCATTGGTCAGGCTTATACAGAAATGTTCGAAGATATGTGATGCACTTCCGAGAATGTCAAAGGAGAAAATCTATTCCTCAGAAGCCATCAGGTCATCTCGTGCATATTCCACCACCTGCCGCTCCTTTCCATCGCATCGGAATCGACCTGCTGGGACGATTTCCAAAATCTGACGATGGCAACAAATGGATTGTAGTATGCACCGATTATTTGACACGGTACGCAGTCACCAGAGCTTTACCGACGGCGGAAGCCACACAAATAGCCAAATTCCTACTAAAGGATATAATCCTGAAGCATGGAGCTCCACGAATTATCATTACAGACCGTGGTCAAGTATTCCAGTCCAAGCTGGTGTCTGATATTAATCGACTGTGCAATATTACTCATCGAATGACAACAGCCTATCATCCGCAAACCAATGGCCTTGCAGAGCGATTCAACAAAACGCTAGCAGATATGCTTTCAATGTATGTTGATGTCGAACAGAAGAACTGGGACCAGATATTGCCGTTCGTTACATTCGCCTGCAACACTGCCAAGCACGACACGACAGGTTTTACACCCTTCTACCTATTACATGGGCGAGAAACTGAAACGCCGTTGGATACGATGTTTCCTCTCTGCCCCCACGAGTTCAGCCAAGAAGACGAATACGTTAGCCATCTGATCAATAAGGCAGAAGAATCGTGGCAATTAGCTCGTGCCCGAACTCTGGAGGCTCAACAGAAACGCCGGCATTATGACTCCAAACATCGGATGGTGGCATTACGAACCAGGGGATTTGGTGTGGATTTTTATTCCAGTTCGTAAAAAAGGGCTTTCCGAGAAGCTCCTCAAGAGATACTTCGGCCCTTATCAAGTCTTGAGGCGGTTGTCCGACGTCATCTATGAAGTAGCCGATTTCGATCCGAATTCTAGAAGGCGGAAACCGAAGGAAGTTGTCCACGTTTTACGCATGAAGCCATACCATGACTCGGAAGAACAATACGACCAACATTCTTATAAAAGTATGGAGGTTCCGGAAAGAGACATTTCTCAAGAGACTACTCCCCCTGAAGACACGACAACTTATACTGGCTCTGTGACTCGATCAAGAACTAGAGCCATACAATGAAATGTCATAACGTCGAGACGCAGTTCTTCTAAGGAGGGAGCAATGCCGCATTTAAAAAAAGACAGTCGAATCTCCATGGCCGAATGATCATAGCACTGATCTCATAATCAAGGGACTGGGAGTTCGAATCCCGCGATTCACAGTTTGTGTAAATACACTCATGTCCAAAATTAAGGTCACAAACATAAAATCTGCCAAAAATGAAAAACTATTCACTGTGTTGCCACGAAATTTGGCACAGAGGTACACTACAATGGAAGAAAGAACATAGACACATAACAACACGGAAAAGATTTTAATGGGGAATTAAGAAACAGGGTATATCAAAAATTGTTACATTATAAATCAGAGATAGAGCATATATCTCGGGAAAAGTCTGTCTAATATGAAGTGTGACCACCGTGCACTGCTATACAGGCTTCACAACGAGCTTTCATACTGTTTATGAGGGTGGTCCATAAATGCTTGGGACAACAAAGCCCATTCTCCCCAAAACGCGGCTTTTAACTCTTGGAGGGTATTAGGAGGGGGGTTATGCTGTGCAATGGCTTTTCCGAGACCATCCCAAACATGTTCAATGGTGTTAGAGATCCGGTGACCTCCAGGGCCAGTCCATACGTCGAATATCCTCTTCCTCAAGAAAATCATCAACAATCTGGGCTCTGTGTGGACGCGCATTATGGTCCATAAACATGAAGTCTGGGTCAAAAGCACCCCTGAACAACCTCACATAGGCTTCTAGGATCTCATCCCTATAACAATGTGCCTTGACAGTACCCGCATCGAAGACGTGCAGTGATGCACGACTGCCCAGCATTATGCCACCCCAGACAAGGATTCCTCTGCCTCCAAATCTGTCGATATCTTTTACTAGGAGGGATGATAGTGAGCTCCTCGCTCTCGCCAGATGAAGATTCGACGAGTGTCACTCTGTGCGGTAAATCTCGACTGATCACTGAAAAGAACACGCCCCCATTCTTTCTGTGCCCAAGACTGATGTGTTCGGCACCACAACAACCGGGCTTTTCTGTTGGATGCAGTCAAAGGGACGCACTCAACTGGTCGCCGGACATAAAGGGCCCTCTTTGATAGACGTCTGTATACTGTTTGTCTGGAAATTCTTATTCCAAACGCAGCAACAAGGTCACGAGCAAGTTTAGAAGCCGTTTTCAGCCTACGCCGTCGTGCGCTTAATACCAAATAACGATCCTGTGCAGGTGTCGTTGCTCTGTGACGCCTTGGCCAGGCCTTCCTGGTTACAGTACCATTTGTTTGGAATTGATTCCACAATCTGGATACCACTTGTACCACTTTCGGTGCCACTTGTAACCATCGAGCCACCTCCGCTTCAGACTGCCCAGCTTCAAGCCTGCCAACGGCTCTCCATCTCGAGGAATCGTCTAAACGATTATGAGAACTCATTCTCACTGGAAACAGGTTAATTTTTTTTGTTTTTTTGTTTTAATGCAGTATTCACAAAATTGCAGGCAAAAATCTCAGATACCTAAACGGTCTAATTTCAGTAGATCCTCAAAAACTAATGCTAAACAACATTTTTTCCCATAACAAAGGTTAATATTGTGTTACCGGTCCTTCACAATATATAAAATATAATTTGTTTAAATTTTACTGATAGCCATTTAGAATTACTTTACAAAAACATTTTTGTGACCTTAATTTTGGACATGAGTGTATTTAATTAATTGATTTTATGTTTCTCTTTATTTCATGTTTCAGAAGATTCTGGACATTTCTTTAGTTTACCAGACAAGTGTTCAGGACATTTCTTTAGTTATTCTGGAACTTTCTCTGCTAGTATAAAAGCAGAGACTGTGTTCTGAGTTCAGAGTTGAGTTAATAAATTAGTTTAGCTCTACTTCTTGTGAGTGTCATTGAGTTCCACATTAGACTACCTACGTGACAATATTAATTGCAAAAAATAATAAATTTATTAAACTTGTTCTTCACTAATTCTTTTCTGAATAGGAAACAATTTTAGTTTAAAAGAAATTAGTTTTTGTTTTTTAAAAGCTAATTTAGCTTTTTAAAAATCCTAATAAAAAAAGCCTATCTGGTTGGGAGCTGTCGAACTATTCACTCCTAAATAATTCACACATTTCCAAATAATTTAATTTCTTCTTTAATTTAGAAATGTCGAATAGGATGATGTTCCTTTCTTTAGAGTAGTCAGTATTTGTCATCATAGTTACACAAAAACACGAGTAATGAAACCTTGAGTCATATCCATCAAAAACATGCACTAGCCTCCATTCATTAATCCAGTAAATCATCCACGGTAAAAAATCTACTCTTATGAAAATTTTTAACATCAATTTAACATCTTAAATAAATTGTACTAACGCCGACAAGATCTCGGCGATTTGGCTGTATTTGTCAGGGGTATTCACGAAAAAGGTCGAGCCCCCCAAAATGTGGGGAAAAACAACGACCAGCATTAGCATGTGTTGCGACTTTATTTATGTAATTATTACAAGATGTAATTAAAATATATATATATATTTAAATTAATTTAAAAGTTCTAAAATGTTTATAATATTAAATGAAACAACTCAACTTGTATTGAAACGATTTTTGTAACGGAAAAGAAGATTTATGTTTTATGTGAACGGCAACAGTGAAAATAAAAAAAAAAAACGAATTGGATGTCAAGTTCTGTGTGGTTGTGGATTATTTTAACTATACTGTTTCATTATAATTTGGACAAAACATTTTGGTGACCCGGACGTGATATGGAAACAGGTTAGTCGTGGTTATATATATATATATATATATATATATATATATATATATAAATAATTAATTAATTAAACTTGACAAAATGGCTACGGAAGATATATTGAGAAAACGAAAGTGCACTCGTACTGCGTTTACGAAAACTGTAAATAGCTTAATGGAGGAATTTGAAAAAGAAGTGCCAAATGGCGAAGTTGTAAAAACGAAATGTTTAACTTCAGATCGTGTTATGTATTTACGAGAGGTATTTACTTTGTATTTACGAGAGGCGTCAAGGATACACAGAAAAATTAATACATATGTACTGTTTTAATACTGTAATGTATTATGTAATTATAAAAGCATAACTGTAAAACTGCACCTTTTTGAAAAAATCAGTCAAAAAAAAAAAAAAAAACTTTGTGCGGCAGGCGCGGATAACCCGCCCGCGGATAATCGGGAGTCTACTGTACTAAAATTGAAGAATATCGAGAAAAAATGGATTCAGTGAGAGTAAAAAATGAAAACTTCTTCAATAAGGTATGTTCTGACAGAATAGCTGAATCAGTAATTTCATCACCAAATTACCAAAAATTGAATTATTACATTTCGGTGGTGATTCGAAGGATTATTTACGATTTTGGAGCCAATTTCAAACAATACATACTGATGAAGATTTGGCACCGGAAGATTAATTTCAATACTTATTACAGCGCATGGTGCAAGGAAGTCGAGCTGGCGAAGTTATTGAAAGTTTCCCTCCAACATCCAAAAACTATGAAAATCAATTAAAGCTTTAAAGAACAGATTTAGAAGAGAAGAATCGTTAATAGAATTTTATGTTCGCGAATTATTAGCTCTCGTTATACAAAATAACAACAGAAAAAAGGGGTAAGTCAAATATTTCCTACTTGTATGATAAACCAGAATCCCATTTCAGATCTTTAGAGTCAATAGGAGTAACGAGTGAAAAATTTGAAGCCATTTTATTCCCTTTTGTTGAATCATGTATCCCCGAAGAATTAATGAGAGTGTGGTTGCAAAATCCAACACAACCGTCAATCGAAAATGAATTAACAGGTGATAAACTTTACTTCGTTTTCGAAACGTGAAGTAGAAGGCGAAGGACGCTTATAACTTGCTAGAAATGGAATGAAATTTGAATTCAATAGTGGTAATTTGAAGAGTGAGAGAAAACAAAATTTGGATGAGACAGTGCCCACTGCAAGTAATTTATTTTTAGGTGATATGACAAAAAAAAAAAAAATAGTTTCATTGTTATTTTGTGATAAAGCCCACGAAAGCAAAGATTGCTTCTTAGTTCAAAATTGGTCTTTAGACAAGAAAAAGGAACTTATATGTAATAAAAAAGTGTGTTATGTTTGTTGCAAGGGTAGTCACAAAGCAAGGGATTGTAAATCGAAAATCAAGTGTATGATTTGTTCTAAACGACATCACACAATCATGTGTTTTGAATTACCTGTAAATGAAAGAGAGATTTCAACAAATGAGGCGATCGATTCGAGCAACGCATTAATAGCCAAAGAATGTTCTGAAATTATATTACTACAGACTATATTTGTAAATATTGAAGCCAACGGAAAACAGAAGTCTGTTCGAGCATTGACAGTGGTTCTCAGAATTCGCACATAATAAAAAAGACTGCCGATGAACTAGGACTTGAACCCGTAAGTAAGAGAAGTTTAGCCCATTCATTATTTGGAGGTGTTAAGACACAAATGAAAGATCACGGTCTGTATAAAATTAAGCTGAAGTCGCCCAATGGTAAATATTCTCTTGATATGCAGGTTTTGGATCAACTCTCTATTTGTGGAATAAAGAATTAAGAGAAAAGAAAATCTGGGTAGCTGATTACGGAGAAGGTTCTCCTGAAATAGAAACTGTTAATTGGTGCAGACTTTTCTGGATAACTTTTCACTTGACTTATACACAAACTTGAAGGTGGATTAATTGCGTATGAAATTACTTAGGTTGGATCATAATGGGTAGAAAATCGAATTAAAAAAGCACATCACAGTCAAGTCCTACTGAAAGTATCATAATGCTCACACATAGTGAAAAAAATAGAACACTTCTCGGATTTGGAACTTTTAGGGATCAAAGAGCCTACTGAAAACTACTTTATCTACTGATCTTGATGGTCGTTATATGGTGAGATTACCATGGACTGACAATTCTAGTCTTCCTGATAGTAAAAACGTTGCAGAAAAAAGACTTATAGAAACAAAATCAAAATTGTTTTCGATAGGAAGATATTCATATTACAATTCAATAATTGAAGAGATTTTGGAAGGCGAAAAAGAGGGAAGCTGTCATTATCTTCCTCATAGTGGTGTTTTTAAAGAATGCTCGACAACGCCACTCAGACCAGTATTTGATGCTGCATGTAAAGAAGAGGGCAAATGTTCTCTCAATGACTAGAAACGGGATTGAATGTGTTAGACAATATTCTTTCAATATTGATGAGATTTAGAGAGAAGAAAATTGGAATAATTTCTGACATAAAGAAGGGATTCTTACAGATATCCATTCATCCACAAGGCAGAGATTTATTAAGATTTCTTTGGTGGAAAAATTATGAGGAAAGAAAAATAAAGACTTATCGTCACAGAGGACTTGTTTTTGGACTAAGTTGCAGCCCATTCCTGCTCGGAGATGTGATTGATGTGTAATCTTTCAGAAAATTGTCCTCAAGAATATCGTGTTATTGCCGACATGTGAAAAAATGTTTTGATTTTGTTAAATCTATGTAAAATCAAAAAGTGGGAGTATTGTGACTTTAACAAATATTTATAGAATTATCATGAGATGTAATTAATATATTATATATATATATATTTAAATTAATTTAAAAGTTCTAAAATGTTTATAATATTAAATGAAACAACTCAACTTGTATTGAAACGATTTTTGTAACGGAAAAGATTTATGTTTTATGTGAACGGCAACAGTGAAAATAAAAAAAAACGAATTGGATGTCAAGTTCTGTGTGGTTGTGGATTATTTTAACTATCCTGTTTCATTATAATTTGGACAAAACAGCATGCACTCAACGAAATGTTATTTAAAAAATATGACTTTGATGCTGGTGCAGTTTAAAAAAATTAAATAAAAGCTGACAAAATTATCCATTGAAATAAAATTTTATTCCTTCACTTCAGGCTAAAAATCAACCTTGAAAAAGGCATATGATCTGCCAATTGAGACACGAAAGTGCTAAAATACGAGACAAAATTAAGCCAAATAGCAACAATTTTAAAAGAAAATATTTAATGATATATTTGCATTCACATAGTAAAAGATACTAATAAAAGCAAACATGAATATGTCCAAAGAATTTTTTTCCATTAAAGCAAAAGCACGTGAATGATGGATATAGTTAAAAAAACAACAAAAAGGCTTAATACTTCAACGAGAAGAAAAGTTTGTTACAATGTTTAAAATAATTTTAAAAATTGAGTGAAATTTTTTAAAAAAAATATTAGTTTAGAAATAAAATTTATGTTACCAAGAAGTTGTACTAGGTTGCAATAATGCCTTTTTAATAGCGTAGTTAATCCTTCTAATTCCTAACGAATGTGGATGCCAAGATTTGTTCGATTAAATCACGGAGGGCAGAATTATATGATTCAAGCAAGTAAACGGACGTGCATTCAATTATATATAAAAGAAATAAACAAAAACATAAGCATTATGAAAACTCCAATTAAAAACTATTTCTGAAACAAACTAAAAAAGCACAATTGTATTTAGAGAGCGCTAATGCTGCTACTACTAAAACACAGATGAACATAACCAATAAAAAGGAATAAAAATATAATCAAAATAAAAAAAAATCCAGCCTAAAGACTTTTTCACAGGTCACCCTCAGGCAGGGATTCAAAACAAGGAATTTTTCTGTGAGGGGTCTGAACTTTTTGTCCAACAATATTGACCCCTCGTGATCCGAAAATTCCTGTAATTGTGGCCTAACAAATACACCATTTTTTACAGAAATAAAACAATAAATTACATAAAATTCAACCTCTAATTTAAGCGAAAATTACAAAAGCATGATATAAACTATAAAAGAACAATCACAATTAATTATTACAACAAAAAGGAAAGCATCTATCAAATAAAGTATCCCATCGTGTTTCCTGTGTCTTAATACTGTTCTTGATATACAGCGTTGGCCAAAATTGTGGACACTTTTGAAAATCGTTATGTTTTCTAACTTTGTATGCTTATAGAAAATGTTACATTTCACAAAATGCAAACTCTTACATATTATTTTAAAGAGAATTTAATGCTGATTTCAATACAAAAAGCAAAATTCAAATATTTTCAATACAAAAAAGTTATTTTTACTTTAATCTGAATAACAAACACAATGATGAAGTGGATTATAATTTCTAACTTTCCTGACCAATCACTGTTCTTATTCTAGGAACCAATAAAATGTTAATAACTGCCAGAAGAAGATGACAACATGTTTAAAGTTAGAACAGGTCATTATTGTGCTTTTTTTCTATAGAAGGAAGACTGTTTTTTTGTGTAATCAAATCACAAGAAAGAAATTTTGTTAAGCTTCTTAATATTTAGTAGGAATTGTTGTAAATATTTCTAATATTTAGTCATGAAGCAATGCCATCAAATAAAAGAATAGATTGGGTATTTAGAAAGAGAACTAAGATTAGTGTGTTACATGAACGTGGTCTTTCCAATGCTGAAATTGCAAAACAGGTGGATGGTTCAGTGACTACATATGGCGTCCGAAAGTTTTGTATACGATGCCAGGAGACAAATTCAATAAAAAATAAAGCAGAAAATGGCCGAAAAAGGTACACCACATCAGTCGATGACAGAAGAATAAAAAGACTATATCTCCATGATCGAAGAATGTCATCAGTGGCCACCAGAAAAGAATTGAATGATGCTGGCATTTATGTCAGTTCAAGAACGATCAGGAGAAGATTATTAGATGTAAGACGAAGAGGTAGAATTCAACGAAAAAATTTACAGCAGTGTATAAAAAGATTACAGTGGGCAAAAGAACACATTAATTGGCCAGATGATCAGTGATGATCCAGTTACAAGTTATACGGAGTTATGAAACAAAGATATTGTTATTTGGTAGTGATGGCGAAAATAGGTAAGACATAGAATAAGCGAAGAGCTACATTCTGACTGCATTCAGGCAACTACGAAGAACTCAGTTAGTGTAATTATTTGGTCGTGCATGTCAGCAAACGATCTTCTTCATGTTATCTATGGGACATTAAATGCAGGAAAATACATTGACACTATTCTAGAGCCAAAACCTACACCTTCCATTAGTGATCTCTTCCCCAACAATGCATCACTTATTTTTCAGCAGGATTTAGCTCCTTGCCATTCAGCAAAAATATCAAAAGTGTGATTTAATACAAAGAGCATTGAATTGTTATCATGGCCAGGAAACAGTCCTAAACTCAAAATTATTGAGAACTTATGACATTGTTTGAATCTTATACATATGAAGCGTTCATCAAATAAAAGAGGATTGATTGAGTCTCTAATTGTTTCCTGACATCAAGCAACAATGAAGGAAGAGCTTAAAACTGTCGTCAACTCAATGAAACATCAGTGTGAAGCTGTAATAAAAAAATAAAGTCTACCTTACTAAGCACTGGTAACTAACTCACTGCAGTCATCAGCATCTAATGTATCTCGATAATTATTGCCTCTCAACTATTTTTGTATTGAAAATATTTGAATTTTGCTTTTGGTATTGAAATCAGCATCAAATTCCCTTTAAAATGATATGCAAGTGTTTCCATTTTGCGAAACTTCACATTTTCTAAAAGCATACGAAGATAGAAAACATTAAAATTTTCAAAAGTGTCCACAATTTTGGCCACCACTGTATATTATTTATATATATACAGTGGTGAATATGAATTTTATTGAAATGATTTAATCTGTTGTTGAAAATAGTGCAAAAAATATTTTCAAAGAAAAATGCCAAAATTCAGGAAAAATTTGCAAGAAAATTAAATTGGTAATATTCATTTTTTTTTTAATTTTAAAATAATGCACAAACTATTTTTGTGCAATAACATTTCCAAAAATTATAATTTCCAAAATTAAAATTATAATTTCCAAAAATTAAAATTAACACAGAATTTGGTTTAACTTTTAATTAAAAAAATTCTTATTAAAATTTTAACAATTGCTCCAATATACACATTAGCTATGCCAAATTTGGCAGTTTACAGTGCGCCAGCATAAACATACACATTTTTCATTAGAAGTAAAGATATCACTCATACAAAAAAAAATTTATTTTTTTACAATGTAAATGTATTGAAAAAAACGTACCAACATCATGTATAAATTTCTCAATCTTCGTTTGCATTCCCCAATATCGAAATTCGACTCGGCAAACCTTGTAAGCGCACATGATTGGCTTGCCTGAATTAGTACGATATTCATCAAGCCAATCATCTTTCAGAGGTCCTCGGTTTGTTTTGGATGAGGTGAAAAGTTTAGGATCTTCTTCTTGACAGTAATCGGATCCATATAGCTGATCCTTCACAACATCTATCAGGTCTAAAAGAAACATTAAGAAAAGTAGATATATTACGATAGCTGACATAATGACATTAAAATACAGATACAAGCAAATATTACTGAGTAAAATTAATTCACGCATTTTAGTAGCCATTTCTTTCGAAAATGTTTTCCAAGATGTTATAAAGATTTTTGATCAAAAGGAAAATCTGAAAATACACAAAAAACCTTTACCTGAGCGAATTTACATTTTAAACTTAAAAAAAATTAGTATATATCAAATGGTAAAACATTTCGCATGTATATGGTTATTTTTGGAGAAAAAACTGTTTATAACTGTTAGCTGTATGAAAAATGCTTTAAATGCAAAGTTATTTGGTTCTTTTTTTGGAATAAAAAGAAATCCATCTTCTGCAATTCAAAACTCATTGAAAGAAAATCATCTTTCAAGTGCTGTAACATAAACATGCACAAAATAAAATATAGAAAACTGAGCTAGTGATATGAAATGAAATCCCCTCTGAAATTTTACAAAAAGCCCTATTATCAGGAAAATCAAAATGCAAGATGATACTTTTTAAAATATAGTTTTTTTTTTTTTTTTTTTTTTTTTTCATAAATCCGCATAATGTTGTTAAATTTGTTCTCAAAATGTGCTAATGCTCTCTGTAACTCTGAAATATTTTCTTTAAAAAATGCAAGAGAATGGGAGGGGGGGGGAATTCCTTTTTGATGCTTCATGAAAACTAAAGGAAGAACATATGAAAAAAAAAATAGCTTTTAAAGACGGCAATGTCTATTAAATTGAAATAGTAACTATATTCATATTTATTCTTCTAATTTAAAAACGAAAAAAAAAATCCTTTATTTTCGTACAAAAATGATGTGTAATAAACAACAGAAAATAAATTTTCTTTTTTATACATAAAATAAGTCTGTCAATAATAACTCTTCCCTTCGGTCAAGGATAATAAGTTAAGCGTATGTCTAGTCATAAAATGATGCAGTACACTATATTTTTAACCAAGCATCAGGTGTAATATTTACCAACAGTCCTATTTCGCACTTCACTTCCAGATAGATTAAACACGTTGTCCTGCGTGCCTGCATCATCAATATACTTCGTTTCTATTTCAATGAAGAACTTTTCGACAAATGGTGATGTATATCGAGTTTTGGTGTAAGGATAAGCATTCCAGGCTTCTTCTTCGGCTGTTAATGCAGACTTTGGCAACAGTGCTTTGAACCAACCTGAAAGTGCAGAGAGATGACAAAAATAACTATACTTCGATAAGAAAATGAAATACAGTCATCTTACGATTAACCGAGGAACTGAGTGGCGCGAAAAATCAATACAAAAATGCATCAGGGCAATTTTTATTTATAACAGGGGAATTTATATGCACAATATGTACTGAATATGACTTCATAAACAGCACATTTCTGTACTTGGTAATTCATTGCCTTATTTTTTGTACAAAATTTGTTTTTATTTTCAGTGTTTAAACGTTTCTTTTTTTCCCACCAGCATATTGCGATTTACAACCACAAACAACTGAAAGTTCACTGCATTTCTAATAAATAACTGTCAATTGATTATATTCGATACTGGCATAAAAACCGAAAATGTTAATTTTATAGAACTATTTGTCTTAATTTTTCAAGCTGAAAAATAAATATATTTATGTAAAAAGTTTATTTGTGATAAGATTTATTTTTTGAGGGGGGGGGGTCAGTCTAATAATGAGAATATATCAATTAACCAAACAAAAATACACACTCATTTTTTGCTATTACGATATGAACGATAAGAAGAAAAAAAAAATTTGATTTATATTTTGATGGTAAAAAAAAAATTCGCAAATTATTTCAAACATTAATTGTTAAAGAAATAGTTAATTAAGAATAATTTTATCTTTTCAATACATAGGACTTAATAGAAGTTAAATAAAAATAAATATGCGAGATCGAAAAGAGAACACAACAATAAAACAAATAAATAAATTAAAAAAAAAACGAGCAGTAAAATGTTGTGAAAGCAGATCAATTTATGAAGTGAAAAAAAAATATGCTCTATAGATCATATTTTTTAATTTATTTTTTAAGGTCATCATGCCTTTTACTTGACAACATTTTACTTTTTTCTACCTCATATAGTTTAAGAAGAAATAATATTATCGTCTCATCATTCTTTCTTTCGTACATAAAAGCGCATCATTTGAAGATTGTAAAAATTGGCCTGAAAAAGCTTTTGTTGACCTACCTTGCTGGCGGGATATATTTTCCTTCAACTATCTAAACTTTGATAATCCTGACTTTTCTCTTAAGATAAAATTAAGCTGACATTTTACTACATAAAAAGAAAGAATGCATTAAAATAGATCTCGGTTATAAAACCAAATTATGAGAGTGAGAAAATGTATAAGTCATTGAATTTTGGCCATTGAATTAAAACAAACCGTACTTTCTTTAAGCCTATCAGGTCAAGTGTGTTAAGCCCATTCTCTCTTTTTCATCGTTTCTTTCTTTTTCGAATCTTACTTTTTCAAATTAGAAATAAAGTCAAATACAGAGCAATATCATGTTAATATTTCATTTATGAATAAAGAGAAAAAATACTTGAAAGTTTTAAGAATTTTTCTTAGATTCTCATTTACTAGGTCTGGGATATTTTATAAAAAACTTTTTATTGGATGATTAGCAAAAGCAGTTTAAAAAAATAAAATGATCAAGGCTATGAATTTAGTTAAGAATGATAATGGAATGACATCAAAATAATAAAATGATGAAATGAATGAAAAGTTTTGAAAACTCGGCGACATATTTATAAAACTCAAATTGCAGGGATATCATCCGATTCAATGGAAATAAAAATCGCATTAGATAAGCTACAAGGAAACGCTGAATTCTTTTAACACGTACATTTAATGATACAATGGCTCGGGATGACATATGGTACCCAAAACATAACATGTTTTTTTCACCATCAGGGTCTCCCAATAAGGATAAAGGACATCTGAGGCACGGAATTATTTTTACACTCCTTTTCCATATGACACAAACGCATTAAGGTTTTACCTCCTAGGAATCCCTGATGAATACTCTTTTGATCGCTTCCATTTACACACAATTTATATTTGATGCAATTCTGCTTACTGTCTCACGCTTTTTTTTTTTTTCATATATTATATTACTTTAATTACGGTTCAAGCAAAATTTCTGTACGCAAGTGCTATGCTGATGTATGACATGCAAATCTTTGTTTGGGAACAGTAACTGTAATTGCCTGATCGCCAATTAAATATACGTCTTTTTGACAGACACATAATTCATATTTGTCATTTGTCTACAATAAATATTTTAATCTATTTTCTAGAGTATGTTTTATGATTGCAAACTATAGCACCCTTTTCCAGACTTCGTAATCATTTTTACGGATTGAAGCACATCAGTACATATATGTTTAAGAAATAAAAGAAGGAACTGGGAATCAATTAGCACTTTGCATACTTTTAAACAAAAAAAGTTCCAAAAGAATTTAAAAAACACCCCAACTAGGCAACAGGTAGAAAAAGGTTGCATGATTGAAGCTGAATAACTAGATATCAGCGAATTTTCAATACTCCGGACTTTGTGATTGACGCAAAACAGCATTCCCTACGAGAGATTGATATGACTACTCCTCACCAGCCATCGGTGATGGTCATAGAGTGCGCCCTCACTATTATTGTACCCACCAGGGAAGCGATAACCAACCGTTCTATCGATTACTTCGCACCCACATATTTGAAGTGCTTCCGGGTGGCATGTTCCAAAAGTAATGAAAAAAGAATTACGATAATTATTTTATCAAAATATAGTTGTCCAAATGCTAGAGAATAGGAATTGCAGATTACAATAACGATCATACCTATCTAACAGAATTTTGATTCGAATCAATTTTGGGAAGAGTGAATTAAAGTGTCCTTAATCCATTCTGCAACAAATTCGTCATACAAATTGTAAAATTCCTTTAGCTTTTAAGAATAAAACAAAAAATTGAAACCTAAATACACATTTTTTATAAGCATATATATAACTTTGCGCAGATAATTGAAAAGTCACTTCGTTATGATTTTATGAATATTTCATGATTTCTTAAAGCTCTAAAGACAGAGGTTAATACATTAGAGCATAAAACAAATAAAATAAAAAATGCTGTACTTTTTTATTATTACTTATTCTAGGAAGCAATATATAAATTGCTTAAAATTGTAAAACTTAAAAAAAAAAAGCGTTTTAAATAATCAGCATTGCAAAATTTAGGTAATAATATGGAGCTGTAAACAAAATTCAAATAATAATTGATTCGAATCAGAAATTTGAAACTTATTGTCCAAAATAATATATTAGATTTACAAATCATTACAGACTTTCCATACTTTACGTGTAATTTTTTATAAAACAACAAAGTTATGAGAAAACTATAAATTTAATAAATTCATCTAATTTTTAAAAAGTAATTTTTGTTTCATTTAAAGATAACATTCTAATCTAAAGATTATTGTTGTAGAATTACAATTTTGATTGAGACAGAATGCCTCAATCAAATTCCAAAAACAAACTAACAAAAAAAAAACCTGAATACAGCGTTTTATGTATGATGCATGTGGGACACATTAACATTAAGGAGGAAATAAATCATGCAGATGTTCGAAAATAAAAGGTCAATTGTTGGGTTCGGGAAAGTTAAAAAAAAAAAAAAAAAAAAAAAAAAAAAGATTGTGTGCAAAATGATTGTGTGCAATTATTTAGCTCCATAAAATTGTCTAAAAATGATCTTACTTGGGAGGTGACTACCAATATGATAAACTTTATGAGTATATTGTCCACTGCCACCAGGACCGTCAGTGTAAGGTTCATTAACAAGAATTTCAACACCGCTACCAGCTCCTTTGCTTTCTTGACGGCTTTTTTTCTGAAAAGAAGATGTAAGTATAAAATCGCAACATTTGCAAAATGTTTTCACGGGTTTCAGCTACTGATAAAGTGCGCTGGCAAAAAAAATAGACTGAAAGCTGCATTTATGGCAACATACCACTACAATGCGTCAATAGATTATATGCAGGATGGGTAAAAATCTCTTACAATTATAATCTGGTGCAGTTGATTTTGCAGCTATAAAATATGAAATGGCAAGTATATGAAGAACATCATAAATGAAAGTTTATCTTGAAATAATTTATTTGAATCAACCGCTATTATTACCGATAATCAAAAATAATCTCTTGATCTACTACTTTCGGGTAGATGCATGAATCATTCAAAAATAAATTTATCACATTCATACAATATGGAGTCTTAAGAGCTTTCGTGCTTTAAGACAATCTAATTAGCATTTATTTTAGCGTCCAAAATCTCTCAAATGCAGTAGCGAAAAAGGTTTAGGATGGACACATTTTCTGCTTAATAAAATCTAGAGCAAAATTCATATGGATTTGATTGGTCTTGATCCAATCTTTTTAGGGATGCAACTCGTCAGCAAGTGAACATAAATGTGTAGTCAATATGTCTCGTTTGAAATATTTCCCAACCATTTTTATCCCTTCATCGATGAAATAGAGGTAAATTTCTATTGTTTGATATTGTAGGTAACAGTTCGAAGGTTTTCAGGTACATTCTCAAAACTTGTTCAATTATAATTTCATTCAATCAGGAAATATTATTCTAGCAATATTACCCGGGAATATTCAGTCATTTCTGGCATCCGTGAACCTTGAGCTTTTCTTTTGCAGCAAGGCCAAAAATCCAGGCCTTCATTTACGATAACTAGCATAGTTCTACATTCTTCTCTGCAACCATTTTATTTGTAGAACATTGCAGATTTCTTTGTATTTTTTCACGTAGTCTTTTGATGCGCTCTTTTGTACAAACTCAGTGAACGATCACGTATATGGCAATATTTACAGCCATTAGTATCTAATAACTTCTTCATAACTCTATAAATAAATGTTCTTTTAAAACCAAGACATTTTAATTATCTAACGATTTCACTTGAGAAAAATCAGCGATCGAAAAGGTCTTTGACTCTCATTCTTTTGTTTTCCATCTTAAAAAATAACTCTAAGCTTTTGGTTTGTACAAAAAAAAATTGTTTGCGCTAATATAAGGTTGCTATTTGCAGAAATAGAGAAATTGTTTTTACCAAATGATTAAAATGAATTCTTATTTTATTTTTCAATTATTAATTTATTTTTCAATTATTATTTATTTATCAATTATTATTTATTTTTCAATTATTATTTTTTAGAGTGTCACAGTATTTAATGGTCATCTTGTACTTCAATATTGGTTTTTAAAATGTCACTGTTTGTATTCAAGCAAAATGGATAACTTATTTCATCACATTTTTACATTTTTTTGAATTATTTAACATTATTTGTTGTTATATTTACATGAAATTTAAGTAAAACAACAACTTGCACTCAAAATATCTATGCATTTCAATCAGCAAATAGCTTTGTGGCAAATAGGCACGCACACAACGAACAGCGCCAATAATATCAAAAAGTTAAATTAAAAATAAATGTCATTTTTTTCGCTGCATGTTCGCACGTTTATTAAGTGAGGAAATTTACTTTGTTGAATCTAAGTTTAAAAAGAAAGAAAAAAAATCGACAAGAATAATTTCCCATGAAATAATTTTTCTAAAACAAATTAAAAAAAATTAATAAACTGAAATTAAGCAAGAATTTTAAATGGAAAGGTAATTTCCGGAACCTAAATATGATCGTCGGTTTAAATATCCAAATAAAAATGTTAACGAACTTTGAATAACAGAAAATTCTTTTGTTTGTTTCAATCAAATACAGAGCGTTAAAAATTAAAACGGCAATAATATGCATATTGCCTCCATATTTCTCTTCATTAAATAGAAACACTGTGGCAACATAAACTCAACATTTGCTATATGAACAGCTTTAATTATCCAGTTATTTTTCTCCTCATTATTTTCATAATTAACTACAACCATAATTATTTTAGAATTTAATTATTATTCGTAATCGTTTCAACTATAATTAATAGATTACTAGTCACAGTACTTACAGCTATCATATACAGCTGGGCGATTCTGTACTCCTCGACAGTGAGGGGCAGTGGAATGCGATACTCTTTTATGAGCATCTTTCTCTGCCAGAAGTAATTACATCCATGCTCTCACAAAGACCTTCTTCTGACCTCCCGGCAAAGCTGGGGAATGAAAAGAATATCAGAATTTTGCACAAACATTTGTTTTATAAGCACTGTAAATATAGTGACAGAACAATTGGAACCGATAGCTTAACATAGAGGAAGGACGTAAATTCTGACATTTTTTATATAAAAAATTCATTTATTGTGGCACTGTTTACACTACAGTTGGCAGCCGTTACTGTTCTCTGGCAAACGATACCTATTTTTAAGCAGACAAACTTTTTCTGGCTCTAAGAATCTCCAATTTTTATTAGACCACAAAATAAAATTAACCCTAAGTAGGGGGATAAAAATTCTCAGTTTACCGCAAACAGAACATTTTCGATAAAAATAAATGCACACCTAAATATTATGAATTTCATTTTTTTTCCTGCTTTTTCATGATGCCTCCGTCCCACATTAAACTAAAAGCATGATTATTTACACATTTCAAACACTTCCAAGAAAAGGGAGGAGATTTTATTTGGCTGAGGTATAAATTATGAACCTGGTTTATTTTATCGGCATGAAATGATATTTTCATTTTAATTAGATTAGATTAATATTAATTAATTATTATATTAGTTTTAAAACGCGATTCATATAAAAATTTCTTTCCAAATAAATTATAAATTACCAATAAGTATGCAAGACAAAAATTACTACAACGATGTTAACACAGTTATTTTGTATGATTAGTTTTAAAAAGAGCTAATGATCTTCAGCCAGAGATTAAATACTTTGTTATCAGGCGTTAAAAAGCAAGTTAGAGAGCTGTCATGCATATATTATCATCACAATAGAAAAGAAAACAAGCAATTTAAGTCATTTTCGATCTCTTCATATAACCTATTTATACTATGATTCAATATGGCCTAAGAATGGTATTTAATTAATCTAAAAATGTATTTACCTGAATTATTTGTGTTATAAATAGTTTTTATTTACGTTTCGAAGAATTATTCCAGTTAAAAATAACCATTATCCAAACAAATAGTAATATATTTTTTTAAATATGCAAGATATGCGAAAGTAAAACCATTTGTTAAATGATCATAATGAAAGCGCTACAACAAATTTCACCGATTTTTTATAAAATAAAAACATTAATAAATTATAATTCAGCAGAATTTTATAAAATACACAAATTAATGCAAAAAAAAAAATACAGAAATATTTATTAAAAGACGAGAAAGTATCTTTCCTGCTTTTCGTGATAATAAAAACTAAAGGTTAAAGTGACATCACAGTAATTATGGCAAGAAAAGAAGTAACTGAATACAACTGCAAGATTATCAGTTATCATAATTACAAAGAAATCTTAACAATTTTACTAATTTCATTAAGAGAGATACACTTACATATGTGATAAAGTTTATAAACATTGGTAGTTCTTCATCTAGACGAACTTTGGGAGGGAAAAAAAAACTGAATCCGATCGCCAGAAGTTTTTCCAGAAGTGTAACAGGCAAAAAAAAAAAAAAAAAAAAAAAAAACTTTCATAAACCACACGCAACGTCTTTTCCCCACCAAATCAAACAAATATAAGTTCTTTAAATTTCCTTGGTGCCAATCCGATTCCCGCAGAATTCACCCAGCGAGGAAGGCGAGACAAGATTAACGCACCGCTAAGATCGTCAAGAATACTGTTTCACCCAAGAATCTTCAGCGGGGGCCGGCCATTGAGCAATTCATTCATCGGAAAAAGTGTTCTTTCAGATCGATGGTCACCGTCCACCGGGCAACAGAAGTCAGCGCCATCTTGGAAGTCCGGGAGCACGCACACGAATCCGCGGCGCCGCGGTTTGGATGCGCGGATAATCCGGTTTGCATTCGCGGAGGTGACAGATCCGGCCTCCACTGCTCGATGAAAAGGTCGATTCGAACGAGGAGGTATGCGAAACACGTGATTGGAAAAAACATCAGCATATTATTATAATTAACAAATGCAATATCGATAGTTAAAGAAGTTTTTTTTTTAAAAGTTATTTTCTAGATTGATTATTACACGTAAGAACATATTATATGCTTGAAAGTTCATAAAAGAGAAGTCTGCAACCAGCATAAAACTAAGATGCATTAAAGCTATGAATTGCACCAACAATAGTAATCAGCACACAGGAAGTTTCTACTGTTCCAACAAGGAAATGTTTTTTCTTTTCTCTCATTCTTTTTCAAAAAACCGCAAGCAGCTACCACAAGTCTACTGTGATGACCTCCAACCTTCTTGACAGCGGCGGCTTGGACAAGTCTAGTTTTCTAAGACAGCTCCGACTTGAAATATCCTTATAATGCAAAGTTCAAAACTCGGCACAATTTTAAATTAATTTCTCGGTGAAAAAAAAGGTTCAAATATCAAGAAAAGGCAATAGCTGAAATAAATTAAAAACAAAAATAGGTCGATGTAAAAGTTGTTAATCAGTCAGTTGTTCAGTCACACAAGGAAACTCGTACAGAATTTCCAGGAATATACAAGCTTCTTCTTACGTTAAAACGGCTGCGATTTCTTTTTAATAATAAAAAATTAACACATACAATGATCGAAGATTCAACATTCATTGGACAATACGAAGAAATATTTTAATTCATTTCAATATAATTTAATAATAATATAATATGCCAACTCCGAACCCAAAAATATCAAACATGATTTACTTAGAGTGGTTCTAAGCAAATAAATAAATAAATGCAATCATTTTAATTCAGAGCTTGTAAAACCTTTTAGATCACAAATGCATTTTTGTATTGTCAAGCCTATTAAATCGAAAGAAAATAAAGAAAGCGAAACATAATCCAACTCAGCAGATTATCAACAATATGTGCATTTTTAGAAGAAGTTTGTGCAGGAAATTAATAAAGAAATAGCAGGACAAAATTTTTCCAAAACTAATTGTTGCAATATGAATATTGATTTGGTTCAATTTTAACACATTGCGTAAGGCTCACGAGAATTTTCGCTTTTAGCAAACCGAACGTTGGGGTCGGGTGGCGAGATATCTCGTTTTCATGTTTTTTTCGGCTAAATCAGTGCATAACCATCCAGAGGCAAATATTTAACACATTAACGACTACAAAAAAATCAATAAGACTTATTCCTGGGACAGCACGTTTTTGGGCAAACTTGTGAGCTCTAAAAGCAACATAACTTTGTTATTTATGAAGCAATGACAGACGGGACACACAACACGAGGAAATTCGTGACTGAACCTGAATGTCTTAAAACAAGAAACTGTTTGAAATCGTGTCGAACACCATTGCACAAAGGAATATGCTTTACCAAATATCACACTCTAAAGCATTATTCAAGTCTGTGAAATAAATAATAATTAAAATCTAAAAATTCTTATATAATAAATACAAGCCTAAAACATATAGTAATATTTAAGAATACTTTATGTAAATATAATAATACCAAATTCAAAATTTAAAAAAATATATATATGCATCCTATTGCTTTCCAAGCATACTTCTAGAGCATTCAAAAATGTGCTGCTCCTGGGACCGCGTTGAGAGCGCAGAGCGCCGTACGCAATGTGTTAAAAAAAAAAAAAAAGCAAACTACCACGCTTAGATGCGATTCACAATAGTGAATTCGAAATCCATACAATAATGCTTCAATTTCTGATTCCATACACTGGTCTAATTTTTGTTGAATAACAAAAAACTTTTCTTTTTGCAGTGCTAGTATAATGAGCTGCTTAAGAGAAAATCATTAACTGCACACACGATATCAATTTTAGCAAGATGATTCGCTTTCATTCATTCACCAACCAGAAAAGCCATCGCAACAATTTAAATTTAGATTATCTCCTGAACCTTCCAGGTACATAAAAATGGTAGTATTAGACTCCAGGAGTAAAAAAAATGACACCAATTATATCAAGAGATACAATAATTTTTCAAGGCGCTTAACAGGACAAGTAAGATTAACAGAAAAACAGTTTTACTGTATATTAAAAAAATATATGCAGAAGAAAAAAATATTACAGTGATCATTTTTGAATTAGAACTGGAATATGACAATTAGTTATTTTTTATTTTCCACACACACACACAAAAAAAATCATTATCAAATTCATTTCCACCAGATTTCATACATAGCATAGAATAGCAACAATCATGTAAAACATCGTAATGTATTTTCAAATTTTTATTATCATATAATTCGTATTATTTTAGAAGCTTTAAGCAGTTCATTAAAATGTTTTATACAAAATATATTTCATGAATTACGCAATATATCAGAGATTATTCAATAAAAATTTCCTTCGTTCAATAAAAAATTAGCATATTTCAATAAAAAAGTTAAACGGCTAACTAAAAAAATTAATACTATAAAAATGCTTAAAATCGCGTGATTTTGTATTATTGCGTATATTTTAAGTTAAGCGTTTCCTATTATTCATAGTACGTTCAAAAACTTCATTAATAGCATGCTTAAAGAGAAACCCATTCAATATGAGAAAATGAGTCAAATCTTCATCGAGTTATCATCAATACTGGAAGCCAAAATAAAAACTAAGTAGTAATAACGGAAACGATTTGGATTTTATTCAAAACAATGACAATATTGTTGTAAAATATACTTAACTAAAAAAATTAACTAAAACTAGATTAAAGAATTTTAAATTTTACAACAACCTATTGATATCATAGGAAAGATAATTTTCTGAAAAGTTATTTATGTGCAGGAGTATTTTTGGAAATCTTCGTCAAAAATTGCAAAAATCATTATTAATTTTTAATCAATATTTCTTAAAAATCGCCTTGAGGTGCACATATACATTTCATATTCACAGATTGCATACTTGTGCTGTATTTGATAGCTCTATATCAAAAGGTCCAAAACTGTAGAAAATCAGCGCGCGCGCACACACACTCCTTTATTATTAATAGAGTTTGGAATTATTAAGTAATTGAGTTAAATTTTTAGATCAAAACTACACACAAAAATATTTAAAAAAGCAAAATACTTTTCAAAAGAGTTTTAAAAATAATATTTCAAAATTGAAATTGTTTTTTCTTTTTAATAATTGGATAAATGATTTGGAAAACACCCATACTATTTTTTAAAAATTTGACAAATAGGGCCAATTCGCAGATAGCACTAAATTAAGTTAAAAAGAACTACACGATATGAATATTTTATTTCATTTCATATTGATAAAGTAGTCTATTTAAAAAAAACACAAGAAATTTTTTTAATAAGTAGAAAAAAAGAGATATAAAAGTTATTACTCTTTTACGCAATGGTTTGCATTCAGGATTCATAAAATTTCGTTGCCTCAATTTGAGAAAAAGTCATGCTCATTTTTTAAAAAAACTGCATAGGCATTTTCATTCTCACAAGAATTAAAACTAGAAACTTCATATAAAGTGAGGTCGCTGAAGGATTTTGGAAATAAGGCTAAAACGGTGCAACATTTCAAAACCTTAATGCAAAGTATTTTGCCGACTCGCAAGTTAGAAATATTTTTAAGAATAAAGACATCACCCATATATAGAACACATCGTTTCAATTAAATCCTTGTTCGTAAATAATTTTTAATGAAATAACGCAATTAAAACTCACTGAAATTGTTGAAAATACATTATTGTATTTGTCACGAAATGTACCTTAGAAAATATATCACTCTCCTTTCCTGTTATTGGCTTTTATAGACACGCGAGGCACACTTTACTAGAGAACATAAAGACCGTTCATCAGCACACTGCCAACACGGAAGAACGTTATTAAGGTAAATGGAATCTTTCAACGCTACAGGACTTTCATTGGATTGTCATTAGAAATGTTTCATAGCATGAACAGAAAAAGAGAAGTCTAAAGTCGATGCATATTATATAATATCAAATTAATTATGTTCTAAAATAATTTTCTAGTCAGCACACGAACTCCGGCTTTATTTAACTATTAATTTGGGTGACTATTCATTCTCCCACAGAGTCAAAATGCTGAGTTGACAAATTCTTTTCAAAAACTATATAAACCCATAATATTTTCTCACGATATACCTATTCCTACTTTTAGCTTTCCTGTTTCGGTTCACTACGCTGCTGTCGCCAAGGCTTGGACAAAAAAAATCTTGATAAAAGCTAAAAATTGGAATATTTCTTTGAAATTATGAAGAAAAGAAAAGTTTTAAAGAACTTAATGGCTGTTTCTTCAAATCATGTTAAATATATTATAGTTTTAACAAAAAAATATGAAGAAAAAATTTTTTTTCGCCTAAAAATAGTATTTTGGATTTTAAAACATGACTTTTGTCTTCAGAATCTAATTCTATTAATAAAGGTTCCCCTCCCTCCACAAAGTTTGATTTCAAATTTTGGAGATATAAAATATGCGCTGAAATTATTTTTAAAAAATGTTAAAATTTAAAATACTTTTTAATAAAAAAAAATCTAATAAAAATTTTGAAATTTTTTTTAACTAACACTTATAATTTAAAAGATAATTAATTACTTACCAAATTTGATAGCTTTCGGTAAAACGATCTTCATTTCGAACAATTTTAAATCAAAATTTACAAGTAATATGCAAACTTATAAATATTTTGCAAAAAATTAGTCAATTAAAGCCATGAAGAATTTAAAAAGGAGTAGATAAATAGCTTAAAAGAAATTAGAGGAAGACACGTGATTTAACGAATGAGCATATTGACCTGTGCGAATTTTTCATGGTTGGATTAAGAGTTTGAAAGGACTGAAAATCGGAAAATTCCGATTATTTCTTTTAAAATGTATATAACTCTATGCATATCAAGATAAAACAGAAATACTGCAATAAATTAATTAAATAAAAATTATAAAAAATTGTGTTAAAATAAAAGTAGCTTAGTACAAGTTTAAACTTGAATATATTTAGAGAGATGCAATAACAACCCTTGATGTTGGTACACAATTGCTGAAATTGCTTATAAGGACTACTCTTTCATCTTAGGCAGAGTGCCGAAAAAAATATTTTGTTAAAAATACTATTTACACAACCTTCGTAATAAGAGTGAGTAGTGGTACTACCTGATATGCAGACATGCAAGTAAGAAAAAGAAAAAACCGCAAGAACCGTAAGAAAAAGAACCGTAAGAACTGGATGATTTCAGTCGCTCCTTATCAAAGGCTCAGTCAGTATCAGTAACTGAATGAAAACTGTTTCTGATAAGCACATATTTGTGTTCTGAAACGAAAATTTTGCTTGAATCCATTCCGTATCACTATTCATATGAGCATTTTATAGCCGATAATGCAAAAAAAAGGAATTTCAACCAATAGATTTACCCTGTTTCCTTTTGCATAAAAGTTCTTTGAATTGTTCTCTTATAATAGCTTCGCATCCAAAAAGTATTTATTCTAAATATCATTTTACTTTCTCGTATGCACAGTATTGAGAAAACATTAAAATCGTCAAAAAATTCCACGAATTCGAAAAACTCATTTTTGGCATTATGTTATATCTGCTAGGCACAAAGATCACTCAGAAACGCTTTGAGCCGGACGGATGGAATTTGGTATATAGTCTTTACACCAAATTTGTAAATTTTTATCAATCTTTGAGCAAAATCCGTTTAGAGGGAGTCTGTCTGTCCGGCTGTTGAAATATAATTCACCATGATAACTACAAAATGAAAAGAGCTTGATCTATAAAATTCGGTATACAGATTCAACATCTACAGAGTAAACACTTTTCAAATTTGTCAAATCAACAAAGTGCTGACTGTCTGTCGTACTTTCTGAAAGTACAAACTGAAAGATGTAAAAGCGGCAACTCAGCGATGCAATGATTCAAATATATCGAATTTAGTACGTAATTTTATGGCTATAAGTGCAGTACTGTGTCAAATTTCGGTTTCATGTGACTGGTAACAACATGTCTAGAACAGAAATTCATTTTTTTTTTTTTTACCTATTACTAAACAAAAAGGATTAATTGACAAAAAATGCTCAATTCACGCTAAAGATCAATATTTATAACTTTTGTATACCGATGCCATGCAAGGCAGTCAAGGTCTTACAATTTTATGCGCATGGGACGATAATACCTTCATTAAAAAAATGTTTCTTTAATTTTTTTAGAATGTTTAGTTAAACTGCGCAAATATTCATTTTATTTATACAATTTGTTTATTTGTATTCAAATGTATAAATAAATCTTATTCATAAATAATTTATTTAAAAATAATTAATATTCTGACTAATATTAAATAATAGTTAACAATGGTAATTAGTAATAAATAGTAGTTAGTAGTAATAATTGAAGCCATTGTAACTAATATTAGTTACAAGTAGTAATAGTTAATATTAATAAATAAATATCTAATAACAAATACTTTTCCAACATGACTTGAAATGGTTAGCCAAGATTACAAGCTACAGGTATCATAATGATTTATAATAGATACATAATGAATATATATATGTAAACACAAATTACTGTTCCTAGCATTAATCAAGCACGTCATTTTATTTTGCAACAATTTCAAACGAGTTGAAGTGAAGAGATCACATACAGATTTTATTCCTATGTTTAAAAAATTGAAAGTGTGATATACAATTTATAATGAATGAGTTTTTTCAAATAAAAGAGAACTGGGCCTCATCCGTTTACTCCAATAAATTCATTTTATTATAAGAGCAGTTCAATAATACTAAATCTGAATTCATTTTAGATTGAATATTCTATCAAAAGAAACATTTTTTAAATCTCGGTTACTAAAATCCGTAAAAATTTGGATTAGATAAAGAACACTTTTGTTTGCGTTTTCCTAATCTAGATTTAACGTTGAGGTAGATGTACACAAAAAATAAAACGCGTATAAATTACAAATTTTCCACGAAAAGGGAGACGCTAAAAATAATTTACAAAACATAAATCCACAAATTCTTATTCATGGATCAGATGACAAGTTAAATACTGTTTGTAGACGAACTTCCGCGTTCATTTCAGTAAAAGGCAAAAGCAGCAGCCGTCATTTCTTCATCAAATTTGCAATTACCATTCATACCATCAATTTACAATAGCACTCAACGTCTCAAACTTTTTCTGCTTTTGCATACTCATTTGAAGTGAAATAATTAATTCCATAATCACTCTTTATTTTACTTAAAGAATTTTATTGAAAATATTTTGCATAATTCATGTAATGTAGCAAAAAATGTTTGAATAAATAATTCAAAATTTCTTAATTGTGATAATAATTATCTAATTATACTATTATATTACGAGTTACTAGAAGCAACTGAAATGATGCAAATAGAGTTTTAAAAAATCAGGATCTGGATTTCATCTCTTCATTTTTCATATATGTCTATATAATAAAATTGAGTAATCGTTAAAATATTGAATCACAAAATTTATAAAAATTCGATTTTAGGATTTTTTAAAAAATACTTCATTTGAAATTTCCTTATAACTATTGTGGAATCTAGAAGATAAATTTGTTCTAAAAATACCATGTGCCACAACTCTATGGAACAGAATTCTTTTCTAAATTAATCGGTTAATGGATAATAAATCTCTAGAAATATTAAAACTGTGTATTGCTCACCTACAGGTAAGTGTGAAAAGTTTCTAAAAAAGACTTCAAGCACATCAAGAAATGAAAAACAAAAAAAATGGATTACAAAATTGCATTTTTAAAAACATGAAATAAGTTAAATGCAACTGCTCATTAACATTCACTTTAACAAATAGGAAATTTTTCACTTGCTTATGGACTCTCTCGAAATCTCTTACTAAAGAGATTTGGAGGAAGTAAGAGCAAAATGCTTACCAGTCTTTCTAAGTCATTAGAAATTTAAGTTTTTGTGGCCAGTTTCGATCTTCTGGTGCTCTTATTCTCGTTTAGATTGATCGGCAATCAGCTGCTCGTCACACAGGAGGAGATGGAATAGTATGGAGATGAGAAATAACTCTTCCATTATATAACAAAACGGGAATGTAGCAGTTCAAATCTAAATGCGTATCGTTACAACATGGAAGCAAATATAAAATATCGATCGACGCAGGATTTCTGCAATGTGCAGGGCAAAAAAATTAAATTAAAAATTTAGCAACGAAATGTAATAACACATATTATTATTTGAAAGGAATGATTACTGTCAATTTAACCTGCTGTGTTGAAATTCTCGCAGTAAAGCTCAACATATGATTCAGAAATAAAAACAACATGAAGAAAAATAATGTGTTTAAGAGAGGTCACATTTTGAAATTGAAAATAAAATTTGTTACTGTTGGGTAGAAAGCCAAATTTTGATTTCAATGAAGATTTTATGTTTAGAAGAATTTTTTTCTTGCAATTCATTTTTAAATGAATTATAGCAGAGCACTCATATACCGAAATGAACTAAAAAAGAAGGAGGGGGGGGGGGATCATGTTTATGGTAAATCTGGCGAACAGAAAATATTTCGAGTTTGTCATAAATCATAACAATTCATGTATGTCAATAATCAAATAAATTCCCGATAAACCAATAATTGAATCTGAACACAAGGTTTTCAGTTCAGAAAAATTTTTAAGAAAATTCGGGGACTGTATGCATAAAAGAAATGGAAAAAAGGATTCCAGGATAAGAAAAATGCAAATAAATTGAGACAAAAAAAATGAAAAATTTTAATTAAAAAAATGCGAGAAAAATAACTAATTCTAAATATGTATCACGTGTTCAATGCCCAAAATCTCGCAAAGCAAAAGCAAGGATATTTTGAAAGTCATTTATAAATAATTTGGCTCTTTGTAATTGCATATCCTAAATACAAAATTATTCCGTGGATTCGGAAAATAATACAATGAATAAGTAAGGTCTCGCATTGCAATTCAAATTGTATATTTATGTTGGCACTAACTTTTCATAAATTTTATTCGTGGGGAAAACAATAGGTATATAAGAGACTGAAGTCGCAACAGAATATGGGTTTAACTCATTTCGAGACAGAGAGAGGTTTATAAAAATTTCAGAAACATACTGTACTCATGTTATTTTAATTTCAAATGAAAGAAAAGGATGTATAAAATATGTCAGAACGCATTCAAATGCATAGGCATAAAACACATAAGAAAAGGTAAGTACCTGAAATCGGAGAACCCTTAGAGTTCTTGACAATTTCATTACATTAGTCTCAAAAAGTTGTCGATAGTTTTATAGCCTTTATTCTCACACTGACGCATTAAAATACTTAAACAGCATTTTAACACAGCTAACAAAATTCATGTAGTATATTTTACTGGTATTCGAAAACCCTATGACCTTAATAACAAATTAACGAAGAAGCCTTACGAAGCTTGCTATCTTTTTTTTTCAAAATGACATTCAAACCACGGTTTCCTTTCCAGTCGATTAAGACCGAGCACAATAAGTCGTCTAATAATCTTGAATTAAACTTACGGCGCAAAATTCCGCCAAAACATTTTAATTTATACGAGGAGAATTTTTACAGGCAATTTTAATAAAAGCGTGAATAAATGCTTTGAATTTAAAATTCACTTAATATTTAAATTATAAATAACAGTTTAAATTAATATAAATCTTATTTATTGAAATTCGAATGCAGAAACTAATAAAATTATAAATAACTAAGCACATAAAAAATTCTTCTGGTTTCAGATTTTGATTCTTACAGATACTGAGTCAACAAAACATTTCATCACAATCAATATACTTAATTAAATAGCAAATCAACCATTAAATAATTAAAATAATTTTAATCCATAATTTAAAAATAATCAAAAAAGAGCCTCAGCAACACTGCACAAAATTCTTCATAGCAACCATTACCTACATAAACACATGGTTGTATCCAAAATATTAGATAATGTAATCCAAATATCGATGCTGTCATTGCTGAATAAATGTAGTATTTCCAATGGCGGTATTCCAAAATCACCAGCGTAGTCAGCATGCACATGGGGAAGCTAGACAGAGCTTTTGGGAAGGATATTAAAAAGTGGAACAAGTTTTGGTCCATCTACAAGGGATTTCTCGATTATTCCTTTCCCAGAATACTTCAGAAGCTGTCTCACATCAAGATTCCGGTTTGCTTGATAATAACGACAGAACTATAAATAGAGTAACATTTATTTAAAAAGTGATCGTTTCTGCTAATATACCCAGAAATTAATAAATATAGTTGATTTACTTAAGGAGTGGCTGAAACTCAAATGACCTTTTAATGATCAGAAATGTGAGTAATGACAGAAAAGTTGCTTATTTTTGTCTCGTCGAATGAAATACTGCGATCTATATTTGCATTTCGTGATTTCCCAGTTATATCTTAGATGTTTCTTTGCTCCTCTCTTGGCATATTTAAAAAGAACTAAAATATTTCTGCATCCTCAGAAACGATAAATCACTCTGAGTGAGATGCCAGGTTATTCTCTAAAAATCGCTCCATCGCAAGATAGAGAATTCATCCATTGCAAATTCGTATGAAGGCAAAGAAAAATAAATAAACGAACCCAAATGAAATGAAAACATATTCCAGTTTTTGATATTAACAGGAATTGCAAATAAAATGAACATCAGTCCTACTCAAAAGCAATTTTCACCCAATTTCTTGAACTCGACTGCTGCAATAAAATAGTTTTATTATTTTTGTACCTCTGTCTACCGAGAGTTTAAAGGCAAACACCGGTAAATAACTAAAATAATGCCTTGTTTGCGTTTGCTAACAGTTCATCTAAAAGAACAATGTGTCATTTTGTCGCTGATATAATCTTAATTTTTTACTCTTTATCATCTAGCAGAGTTCGAAAATAGATAACATTATACGAAACGGTCTAAAAAAAAAGTAATGCGTCAGATATACGAGATTTCATTATTCTAGGAAGATATAATTGCTGGATTTCAATGGCAAATATTAAAGTCATCCCCCGGTGCTGCATGTGAAGTTATTAAAACTCTAATACATTTTAACTTCATTGAAACTATATTAAACTTGCAAATCGTTAAAAATAAGAACTTCACATGCAAGAAATAAATAGTTCGATTTTTCACCGCACATATTTGTATGTATGTAAGTAAGCAAGTATTTGACATTGAACGGCGCAAAAACCATACGCATACCAGATACATGATTATACTGCCACAAACAGATGATGCTAGTAAAATTATATCACACACATATATATATATCCCTTATATACAAAAAAAAATCGATAAAAATGATCATACAAAGAATTAGTACACTAGCGATGTCTTTAAAATTTAAAATGAAGTTTAAGAAAGGAAATATTTCTAAAAATGATAAAAGATTAAGGAATCAATAAAATTTAAAAGATGGAAATGAAAAGCAAACACTAGATTAAACCAAAATATAAATATATTTCAAAAATAACAGAATTGCTATCTGTTATTTCATACTATTATTTTTGTTACGGATGGAGATATTTAAAGATTTATTGTAAAAAGTTTTAAGATATGCCCTTCGAAATGGCTTACTTTTTTTTTTAATTATGATTATTAATTTTACAAGAAATGGCTAAGGGTTATTCCAGAACAGGTAGTATTTCATCAATGGTTCCATTTGGCTTGCACTTGTCCATTTTTATTTCTTTGTCACTGTTTTGATTAGGCTTATAATCTATAGTCATGGGTTCAAATTTAGAATTTTAGCTACTGGCATACAATGGGAAACTTGTCCAGCTGACGTCATCCAGAATTTAAAATTGGATATTTTGTCTGAAATTTGACAGGGATATTTTTAGTTTTTGTTGCCGTTTTATACAAAACTTTTTTAAATTCATTCACGTCCTGAGGATTTCAGATAGTTCAAATGTTTCATTTTCACAACCATTTGATGAAATCATGATTTTGCATCCATTAAAGACAGATGTTTGATTGATAGAAAGAGTATTGCTATTGAAAGCCCTTTTCAGTGGCGACATTGTGCTGATTTCGGAATTATCAGAAGACATGTAGTCTCAACTGTTTTGAATAAGTTCAGTTACAGATTTTTCTTTTTTACCATGGAAGATTAATTATTACCAAATACAATTTAATACGTTTACGGGCTTCAAGAATAGGAAATCTGCTTTTTAATTTTTGTGCTTTATACATCATAAGTCATATAAATTTGGTACATCATAAGTTATATCCGGAAACTAAATTTCATTCATCTAGATGTATTTTTTCGAAATTATAAGCTAAAAAATTTCTGACCTTCTAGTGTTAAAACTAAATATTGAACTTTCATTCATATCTTGAAAAATAATCTTGTTATTTTTTGGAAATTTTTTTATTATGAAAATATAAGGCATTTCACACATTTTTCCATGTACATTTACAATTTAAAAGTAATTTTCAACGTCCCATTAACGCATTTAAAATTTTAAATTAAACTTTTCAAAATGATAGTTTAAACATTTTTAAATACCAATACACCAAGATGAGGGTATAAACCAATGAATACAGTTATTTAATGAAGGCAAGCAAAAATTTCAGCTCATTCCTATAAATAATTTTTCTGTTTTATTGAATTTCCTGCATTTTCTCTAAAACGATGCATTTAGGGACACATTCACACATTTCAAAATGTCGACACCATTTTATTTGACATTCAAATCTTATTGATCATACGTGCTGCCATAAGAAATTTCAAATATGTAGAAAACCCCTTATGAGCCCTTTAGGCGCAACAACTTTAACTACATATAAAGTCGTAGTAATAGTACCTTTAACTCCATCCCTTTAAAGTCGTATTTTTAGTTTCACACGCAATAATCGATAGCAGAATAAAGTGGAGTGGCACCTTTTCTTTTTCTCTGGGATAGTTCGTATAATATTTATCACAGTAAAGGAAGATAAGAAATATGGAATAAAAAAAATGGCATATGAAAACAAGCAAAAAGCTGGCTGTCTACGACTGACACATTCAGGTTCTTTAAATAATCATGATAAGGTATCTGCGTTTTCATTCCAAACTAGTGTGCGAAAAAATTTTACTCCGACAGATTGAACGTCCTTCTCAACGAAATTGGATTTCGAACCACCTGCCTGAAGTCGAGGTCATCATACACGAAACAGAATGCATCTTATGAAGAAATATATTCGAGTGCAGAATCCATTTCTTTTCTGATACGCAAATATTCATTTAAAATACTGCATCATTTTAACAAATGTTTAAAAAAAAAAGAACCATTCAGATATTATTTTTGTGTTCAAAGTCACTGACTGCAATGAGTCATTGGATAAAATCAAATAAAAAAAATGATTGCGAGTTGAAAATACTTAAACAGGGCGCGAATGGTTCGATTCAATCCTATGATACAAAGAGTATACAGAGACGCGACATTTTAACCCTTTTTTTTTTCATGATTTTTTCTTTTTTTTGTGTGAAATAAATCAGAGTGAATAATTCATGCTCCAGATTGAAGGAAAAATGTTTAAAAATATCTTAGTATAAATATATAAAATAATTTTAAAACAGTAGGATGGAAATATCCACCATCATGCAAATTGACATATTGAGCTCAGTACAAAATCTTCAATGCCACTCTCTTCTAAATTTCTCCACTTATTATTGCTTTTATTAGCAAAAAAAAAAAAAAAAAAAATCTCGGATTAGTTATAAAAAAATATTCAAGAAATCGCACCTTTCTTCCGATCACAACAAACAACGGAATGATAAGTTCAAACCCGCCATAATTATTGTGACATTTGGGATTTTTTATTTTCAACAAACGGTTTCTGGAAAATATTTTGATAACTGAATGCATAATTTTATGAACAGTGCAAAACCGATTTCGATACCAAGAGTTTTCACGAATTCTCATCATTTTTTTTTTTTAAATTAAAGAAAGAATAAATTTTAGACAGCCCAAAAAATAGTACCAAATACTTTGTTAATCATCATCAAAATCCAGCGAGATTTAGATATGTTTTCTTACATATAAATAAACGCAGTAAGAAATTATAATATTTGCAGTCAATTTCTGTTTATACGTTTCATTTTTACGCATCAATCTACCACAGTCCTAATAAATTTATAACCATTAAAATTTTAAAGTATTCGAGTTATACGTACTCATGTATATACGTTGAGTATTATAAAAAGTACTTGAGTTATAAGATTGGAGAACAGAGATTATTTTCGAAGAGTATGCGAATTGTCATACTGATGCATAATGGATGAATTGTCGAAATCATGGCATTGGAATTGTGTAGAATTGATTCAAAAGAAGATAAGGAATATGAAGAAGTTGTTCCAGTATCCTTTACAGATACATTGAACTTCATTGAAAAACTTCAAACTGGTTTCCAAAATACAAGCGAAAAAAATCATTCAATGAACTTAATTCATAACGTCGTACTCACAGACAATCAGACCGTTCGAAGACGATTAAATGTTCTTTCAATTAAAAGTCTATCTGCATGCACATTAATGGCATAAAACAATACATGCGTCATTAACACATTGCATACAGCGTTCTGCGCACTCAACGCGGTTCCAGGACCCGAATATTCTTTAATGCTTTAGAAACATGCTTGGCAAGCAATAGGATGCATATATGCACATTTTTAATTAGCATTTGGTATTATATTTACATAAAGTGTTCTTAAATATTACTACATCTATTTATTATATAAGAATTTTTTACATTTAGGAAATCTGATTCCCTACAAATCAAAACACGAACTTTGAAATAACAAAATGTACAATAATGAAACACTTCATTAGGTACGGTAAACGATCGGCACAGATCTACCGATGTACTGGCTATACTGACCGGTTGTTTCCAGATGTTTGGAATGCCGTCAGTTATTTTGTAAAATCATTTGTCATAAGAATGCAAAAGACTTCGTTACTCTGGTAACGTGACAAAAATATTTGCCTCTGGTTGGTTATGCATCGATTCAGCCGGGAAAAAAATGGAAACGAGATATTCCGTGACCTAGCCACAACGTCCGGCCTGCTAAAAACGGGAAATCTCGTGACCCGTGCGCAATGTGTATTCAAGATATGCAATGAAGATATGATTTCTCTCATTTTTATGATACTTTTAAAATTTAATTACTGATAATTTTAAAATTTAACCGTTGTCTTGAATTTCTATGTAGTAGTCTATACTTATAATAAAGCTCAGTATGTGTGTGTGTGTGTCTGTGTGTGTTGGCGCTCTACAGGCCAGACCGTTTGACATACAGCTACCAAATTTGGTACATGTATACCTTGGAGGTTGGGAATGTGCACCTGGGGTTTCTTTTTTCGAATTTTTAATTAGAATTTTAATTATTAATTAAAAACTAACTTTCCCGCCAAAAAAATCTTCCATTTTCCCCACCGCCAACTTTTCCGCCAAAAAAATCTTCCATTATCCCCAGCGCCAAACGAGAAAGGCTTCAGTTTTTTTTTCTCCCAACAGTAATAAGGCTAGGGTTAAAATTTTTGGGCGGATTATTTCAATCGGTTCTGTTTATTTTCTTAATGTTTGATGCATTTAAAATTAAACATTGTTAATGAATCAATCTTTCAGATTCATTCTGAAGTACTTTTGAATTAAAATAAAACAGAATAAAGGAAATTAAAAATTTCTAATCCGCATAGCGTTACCCCAACTAGCGTAGAAAAAATCACGTATTTGCGTTACGTATCCGGCGAAGAAAATTCACGCATACGCATTCTGTTCTGATTGTTGCCATGACAACGTTATCAATGGATGATTTAAATTATTTTTGGGTTATTTGCATGCTTTTGTAAGTAAATTGTATTTATGTTAGTTATATATTTTTTGTATATGCTTATAGTTTTAAGTACATCGTTTTTAAGTAGTTTTTTTAAAACCTGTTTTCAACCGTTTATTTTAAACGATTCGTTTTATTTCTTAGTGTTTGATGCATTTAAATTTAAACATTGTTAATTAATCGATCTGCTCATAATGAATCTAAGAAAATTTTGTTGACCAACTCTTGAGATATTACATAAATTTAAAAAGATATTCTTTAGTGCCCATAAAGTTTAAACGCTGAGTGACTCTATTTTCAGTAATCAGATTATAAAAAAATGCTTTGTTTCAGTAAAAAATATTATTATATTAATTGAAGATAAATTCTTTCCACTTTAATTTAAAGCATAAATTCTACGGGTGCTAACAGAAAATGAGAGAGATACATATTACGTTATGACTGAAGGCCTTTATAATATTATGAATGAATTATATGATAATCAAAATTTGAAGTTTTAAAATATTTTGATGAAGAAGCTATTAAAGTAGAAATTGCATAAAATATTTAATTATTAAAATTTTAACGAACATTAAGATTGGCGAACCGGCTGGTCGCCAAAGGCGGCTAGTAATATATAAATGCTACCTTCAAATATTTCTTTTAAATATTGCCGCATTGAAAAGAGGCAGTTGACTCTCCATGGCCGAATGGTCATAGCACTGGTCTCATAATCAAGAGATCGGAAGTTCGAATCCCGCTAGAGACAATGCGATTCACAGTTTATGTAAATATTTAATTTCTTGAGTTTATGTTTTCCTTTATTTCATGTTCCAGCAGATTCTGGACTTTTCTTACTGTCTCCAGAAAAGTATTCTGGAACTTCCCCTGTTAGTATAAAAGTAGAAGATCTGTCAGTCACTGTGTTCTGAGTTCAGAGTTGAGTTAATCAATTGGTTTAGCTCTCCTACTTGTGTGTGTCATTGCGTTCCACACTAAAGTATCTACGTGACAATATTTTTTTCGAAAGAACTTTTAGTAGCATTACATTTGTAAGAATTAGTTTACAAAAATTTTGTTTATCTGTAAAATTTATTTTTGGATCATCAGAATGAATTAATTAGACATTCATAAAAATGTATGGTAAATTAATGATCAGATAAGAAACGGTAATAAACATCGTACGAGTAACATTTGAGCAGACTATGCCTGCCCTCAGACCATCCCAGTACGCAGAAGTAGTATGTAGTAAATAATGGAAATAAAATGCATTTAAATTTATTATAAGGATGCATTAAATACGTTTTAAAATCATAAGATGCAATTTTTTTTCTACAGAATTAACTGTGTGATATTAATTGACAGCAAAAATAACAATTTAGAAATAAAGAAACAACTCATTCACTTAGGAAATGTTACTGCTAAAGAAGAATTAGAGCGAATTAATAACGAGTTGAGGGTATCATGCAAAGATCAAAGAAATATTAATTCTAAAATTAGAATCATTAAAAATTATATTGAGCGGCGACTAATGCAGCTAAAACGAACATAATTTTTTTATATCCACATTAAGATTCCAATCCCATCGAAGTACAGAATAACAATTCTGTTTCACTTATTAATTAATTCGAAGGGCAATTTGACTAAGCTGCGGAGACAAAAGGTTAAACCCGAAGCCAGTTAGTTATCGTTTCAGTGATAAGTTCAGAAACCTAACAGATGAGACTTAATCCAATAAAAGGAGGACAAAAAAATCGATCGCGCCATGGCTAAAAGAAAAGATATAAAGTTCGAGTCACAGCATATGAAATAAATAATTAAATTCACTCAAGTCTGTCAGGCAAGATTATAAAAAATGGGCTCTAAGAGAAAAGTGCCAGTAGCTTTAGCGAAAAAATACAGTATTAACTTCTCGAATTTACAACCCCAGGAATTTTTTTGAGGCAAGTGTACGATAATTACTTTTGATCAAATCCCCAACACTAAAATAATTAAATCAGCAGCTCATTCAGTGACAGATGTAAGGTGAAAACCAGTTCTCCCCTTTTATACTCATCATCGATAAAGTTGTAAAAATGTAAGTTATTATTATTTTTTTTTTATAAACATATAATTCTGAACATATTATATAGAATTCTATAGCTGCGTAGGTACAATAAACTAGTTGCTCAGATATGTACATAAAAATACACCCAGGCAAAAAAAAAAAAAAAAAAAAAAAGCCATAGATTTAAAAATAATATTCCAAGATAAAATACCTTTCAATTATTTTCAGAAATGATTCAGAATTATTTTTTAATTGAATTACTCGGTTTTACTGAACAAAAAAAAAATTTAGGAAATAAGTAAAGAACGTGTAAAAAATTTTTAAAAATTAAACACCGCTTATCTCATAAATATGGACATCATATGGCTTTAATTAGAAATATTAATAGTTAAATATTTTTTCCGACAGAGCATTATTTATTTACATTTCTTGAAAGAATTCATATGCTTTTTGATTTTTGTTCCAGAATAATTTTGAGGCTCCTTATCGAGTCTGTTGTTTTTATATATTCGATAAAATGCCGAGAGATAAAGAGATTTCGAAAGAGGAACTCTAACTTTTGAATGAATTTAAAATTTAAAGATAATCGCACGAAAGATACAACCAGGATTTTAAAGAGATCTATAAAAAAAGTTTCCAGAATTTTGCATAATCACTAAAAGTGGTCCAAAAGAGAAAAAATTTGGTCGACAAAGAAAAACATTTATGCACAGTGACAGAAACATCTAAGAATGGCATTTGGAAAAATTGTTATTACAGCAACTTGATTACAAATTTGGAGTATCAAAAATTGCCATTCACAGAAGAATACTGGGCTCTAAACAAACAATTTTCAAGAAACCATGCTTAACAGTACACCACAAAATGAGACATTTAAAATGGACAAAGAAATTGGAACAGGCGGATATAGATTTTATTGGCATGATTTAAGAAGAAAATCAAGAAGGTGTTTTAGTAGACAGCAAGGGTGGAGGAACAGAAATGACATGGAATGGTTTTGGATTTAATAGCCGAACATTTTTGGCAATTTGTAGTAAAAAAATGAACTCCTAGAATTATCAGCAAATATTAGAGGACCATTTTTTTCTACTGTAGTATATTGTATTTTATGCTTCTGTCTATATTTTGGAAACAGAGTAAATTTTCACCTGAGACAAAGGAATAATTTGCAGCTTTCGTATAAAATAAAAACTATGATTCTGAATCAAACTAACACCTTTTTGCAACAAACATTATTATAAATTGTTAAAATTTATATATTTTTAGATTGAAGAAACATGATTATTTCGTTCTTGGGACTTTTTTATTATATTCTATAAAAATTGGAAAAGGCGTTCAATTTGGCGTCTTTCCCGATCTCGGCTGAAGCAAGTGCTTCCATTCGCCTGTCATACCGAACTTTAAGGTTATGATAAAATAAATTTTCTAAATAAAAATGCATAGCTATGGACATTTTAGAATTGGAATAGAGATTTCCTCATTTCCAAGTCCCAAGTGAAAAAGAAAACAACCAGAAATTCTTTTTGTTGTTGTTGTTACTAATATTTTAAAGTTTAATGGTACATAATGAAAACCCAGTTTCATCCATTCTACTTGGAACTCTTTAATTCTATAAGTTGAATTTATAGTTATTACTGTTTTACATTCATTGAAATCACAATTCACAAATTTTCATTCATTTATACAGTAGGGTTCGCTATCATTAATACATCCATGTAATTTTTTTAAAGAGACTGATTAATTGTTTATTTGAACTTGGCCATTAATATGTGAAAAGACAAGTATCTCAAATTCAAAATTTAATTCGGGTCAATTAAGAAAGGTCTAAGTTTATGTGATCAGAAGTTTCTACGGAATTTTTCGAATTTATATTACAGTGCAATAAAAGAGGAACAACCAGCAATGATTCATTTCTCTTTAACACCTGAATGTCTCTCTGCTCTGCCACGAAAGGGCTTCAGGGGAAATCCTATGTGTGGCGATTCCTTTTAAAACCGCGAATGGCCGCCATAGATTCGAATTTTACAGGAAATACACTTTTTTTTTAAAGTATTGATAACAGTTCACAAATTTTCATTCATTTCTGCAATAGGGTTAGATGGAAAAAAAAAATGCTTACCGAGGGTCGGATTAGAAAAATTAAACAAGTGACAAAAATTGAAGAAGCTGTACTGTAGCTAGCTCAATACACATTTAGTCATGAATATTGTTTGGACTTTCCTCCTAATTTAAAGCTGGTAATTATGAGATGAAGATAAGCAACCAAATTAAAATACACATTAAAATAGAATAAATAGAAGCATTAATCGCAATTTAAAAAAACACATTAATAATGAATATTGAAGAGTGAAAATAAAAAAAGTAAAAGAAACGATTTAAATCAGATACGAAAATAAACTTATATGATTTAAAAAAAATTATATTATCTAGTTAAAAATAATTGCATTGAATTAGTTATATAAAAATCCATATTTCTCATTAAACAAGCAAACGGTAGCCACATATTTTGTGCCATTCAGTTTCTATTCAGTCATTATAAAAATGGCACCGTGATTATTTTCACAATGAAAGAATGAATGAAATATTCATTGTACACACACACACGTTCTTACTTCAGATTATCTAGTTTAAACTCATGACGATTGGAATCCCGAGGCATTTAGTTAAAGACCATTTCTATTCATAAATCCGAAAGACTTTCATATGCTGGACCAGAAAGAAAACTGCAATTTCACATGCATTCATCATTTATTCAGCCGGCAACAATAAAAGAGATCGTGAGTTTCTTATTACTGCAGAAGATAGACTTTCTCTTCATCATTTGCCGCACAATGAGTAACAAAAAATGCCTCTGGGACAAAATTTATTAAGCGTGAAGGCACAACTGTCACTAAATCTTAATTCGCACGGGTTTCAATTGTGTTAATGGAGTTGTGACTCGAGCGCGTTTTCATTAAACAACATTAAAAAGAATTGAAGGTGGCAATTTTATTATTTTAACAATCAGCTACTTCATAAAGAAACGTAAATAATTTAGAATCGTGATTCCTGAATTATATCATTTTATCAATCATTTTTATCAGTAAGTGACCAAGATGAGCAGTATCTAGACATGTGCATGAGGAAAACGTACTTCATTTCAATATTTAGATAAAAATATTACAAGATTTTGAAGATTAAATAAAGTAGCAAAGAAAATATGGCACTGGCAAGCTATAACTTATTCCAATTGAGTAAAATGCACGCACACATATTATATATATATATATATATATATATATATATATATATATATATATATATATATATATATATATATATATATATATATATATATATATACACTAGCCATTACCCGCGACTTCGTACGCGTGGAAATTTTGATGTGTATGTATGAGAACTGACGGCCTGATCAAAATGTAAAATGTTATCAAACCGTATCATTATAGTGCTGTCGAAAGCAGAGTCTGATATGATATAATCAAGAAACTTGTAACTGATTGAGAAAGGTCTACGGGAAAATTTCAACATTTATTTTTATTCTAATACCATAATGTATACAACATCAAGCCCTGGTTTGGCCCTGGGATTTGTTGATCGTCATTGTAAAAGCCAATTTTAAAGGAAATTGCAACCTCTTGAAACAAAATGGCAAGTTGTTTGGAATAACAGGTATACGGTTAATTTAAACGCTGCTCCTTTAGCAGCTCCTGTAATAATGCTAGCTTCTATAATATTACTGCCAAACTCTCTGATACGAAGCCTTCCTCCAACCTAAACACGATATCTTCTTACAAAGAGTCCTTGTATGTATCCCACAACTGGAGGAGGTTTGACAGTCCGCAAGGGCTCACTAAAATTGCAAACAGGTCTCCTAGCTACTTTCATAGCCCGGGCTTTATTACTCCATATCGAAAGATTAGATTTGCGTTTTCTGAGCATTTTGAAAAAGTATCAAATAATAACAAATAAAAAAAAATTAAACTAACCTAAAAAACCGATGTATTTAAAGCTATAAATAAATTTATTAAAAATATATAATAAAACAAAATAGAAAATTAAGTCCATATTTCTCTAAAATCAAGTCAAGTCTATTTTATTTATCGATCGAGTTTGAGATAGCTACAACAGTATAATACACATAATTTTTAAACTTTTAATTAAAAGGAAAATACAATTGTCAATAATCAGAACACACTGCGCGTAAGGTGAGTCTGATGAGTAAGGCTTCAGCATTTTTTTCCCACGCTAATTAGGCCTAGGCTTAACATTTTTCGGCCGATTATTTCAAACGATTCTGTTTATTTTCTTAATGTTTGATGCATTTAAAATTAAACGTTGTTAATGAATCGATCTTTCAGATTCATTCTGAAGTACTTTTGAATTAAAATAAAACAGAATAAAGGAAATTAAAAATTTCTAATCTGCATAGCGTTACCCCAACTGGCGTAAAAAAATTCATGCATTTGCGTTACCATAACGAGCGTTGAAAATTCACGCATGCGCATTGTGTTCTGATTGTTTACATCTATTTTCAACGGAAGCGGACTAGATTTAAATTATTTTTAGGTTAGTTGTATGCTTTTGTAATTAAATTGTATTTATGTTAGTTTAAGTTCGTCGTTTTTTTAAGTAATTTTTTTTACCTGTTTTCGACCGATTATTTTAAATGATTCTGTTTATTTTCTTAGTGTTTGATGCATTTAAAATTAAATTATTGTTAATTAATAGACATTATTAATTAATAGACCTGCTCATAATGAATCTGAAAAAATTTTGTTGACAAATTCTTGAGATATTACATAAATTACGAAAGATATTCTTTAGTGCCCATAAGGATTAAATGCTCAGTGATTCTGTTTTCAGTAATCATATTACAAAAAAAATGCTTTGTTTCCGTAAAAAATATTATTATATTAATTGCAGATTAATCCTTTCCACTTTAATTTAAAGCATTAATTCTACGGGAGCTAACAGAAAATGAGAGAGATACAGATTACGTTATGACTGAAGACCTTCATAATATTATAAGTGAATTGAAATTCGAAGTTTTAAAATATTTTAAAGAAGAAGCTATTAAAGTAGGAATTACATAAAATATATAATTATAAAAATTTTAACGATCATTAAGATTGACGAACCGGCTGGTCGCCAAAGGTGGCTAGTACTTATATAAAGCTCAATGTCTGTGTGTGTTGGCGCTCTACAGGCCAAACCGTTTGACCTACAGCTACCAAATTTTGCATACCTTGGAGGTCGGAAATGTGCACCTGGGGTCCCGATTTTTGAATTTTTAAATAGAATTTTAATTATTAATTAAAAAATAACTTTCCCGCCAAAAAATCTTTTCATTTTACCCGCCGCCAAATTAGTAAGGCCTCAGTTTTTTTTTCCTACTCTAATGAGACTAGGCTTAAAATTTTTCGGCCGATTATTTCAAACGATTCTGTTAATTTTCTCTATGTTTGATGTATTTAAAATTAAACATTGTTAATTATTCGACCTTTCAGATTCATTCTGAAGTACTTTTGAATTAAAGTAAAACAGAATAAAGGAAATTAAAAATTTCTAATCAACGAAGCGTTACCCCAACTGGCGTATAAAAATTCACGCATTTGCGTTACCAACTGGCGTTGAAAATTCACGCATGCGCATTGTGTTCTGATTGTTGACAACTATTATCAACGGATGCGATTATTTTTTCTTGATTTAAATTATTTTTAGGTTAGTTGTATGCTTTTGTAATTAAATTTTATTTATATATTTTTGTATATGCTTATAGTTTTAAGTACATTGTTTTTTTAAACCTGTTTCCGACCGATTATTTTAAACGATTCTGTTAATTTTCTGAGTGTTTGATGCATTTAAAATTAAACATTGTTAATTAATCGATCTGCTCATGATGAATCAGAGAAAATTTTATTGACAAATTCTTGAGATATTACATAAATTAAGAAAGACATTCTTTAGTGCCCATAAGGTTTAAACGCTTAGCGATTCTGTTTTCAGTAGTATATTATAAAAAACGAAGCATATTATAAAAAAAATGCTTTGTTTAAGTAAAAAATATTATTGCATTAATTGTAGATTAATCCTTCCCACTTTAATTTAAAGTATAAATTCTACGGGAGCTAATAGAAAATTAGAGAGATGCATATTACGTTATGACTGAAGGCCTTTATAATATTATGAGTGAATTATATGACTATCAAAATTTGAAGCTTTAAAATATTTTGATGAAGAAGCTAATAATAGGAATTGCATAAAATATTTAATTATTAAAATTTTAACGAACAATAAGATTGGCGTACCGGCTTCTCGCCAAAGGCGGCTAGTATATATATAAATGCAAGAACGTAAAATGAATATAAATTAGAGCATCATCTATACCGATGTAAAATATGGTAGCAATGGTTTACTTAATAAAATAAAAAATACGCAAAAACGGATTTAGTAAAGTTTTCAGTTCAGTAAATACACGAAACAGCATAAATCAAACAATAGTAAAAAGATGAAAAAAAATATATATGAATGTTTGAATGAATGTGGCTACAAACAAATTTTTTATACACTTCTATACAATAACATTGACTATAAATATTTTAAACATGTGGCGGAATGTAGATGATTACGATCCGAGCAGTGGAAGCAACAGGACGTATGTTTTCGGGAACATAATCACATTTCACACTTAACAAAGGCAAGACGTTCACGCGCACAGCATATCATCTCACTTTCATTACAACTGCAGTGCACTGTGGGATACGTGCGTAATCAGCCATCACCATCTAATAGCCAAAAGAGAAGATAGGGTAATGCAACTGCTACAAACATTAAAATGGTAGACGATAATAACTGAATAATGTGGTACAAAAACCGTTTACATAATGTCGTCTATTTGGTTTAATTTGATACATGCATGTTTACGGCAATGATTCAGCCGTGATGCTCTCAAACGTCTCTTTAGCATAGTGAACTGGAGTCTACTCTCCGACCAGTAACAATACGAAATATTTTTGAAATAAACTCAAAGAATTCATACACGCTCTTTATTTATTTATTTTTATTATTATTATTCGTTGTGTTGTGAATGTTTGCATGATTTTAAAAGAATTATATGCTAGAAATCGCGAATTTCTGTGAAAGCAATAATTAAACCCACAAATTTAAGGAATAAAAAAATAATGAAAGTTTTTTTTTTTTTTTTACTAAAATCACAATTTAATTTTAAACTAAGTGCTGACTGAAAAATTACTAAATCATTTCACATGAATATAGATTTTGATTTGAAAAAAAAAAGCATTGTATTTATTTATATTTTAATACTAGTGACATAAATTATATACTTAAATAAATTTTAAAAAATTACTATTTTTGTCAAATAATGTGATTTTTTCAATAAAAATTTTTTTTTCCATTGCATTCGAACAGAATTACGAACGCTACATTTCCAGTTAATAAATTATCCAAAAATCCAAATAAAAGGGTTATATATATATATAAGTTTGCAGCGGTTAATTTAAAACTAGATTGGAACAAAGAAAAACAGAGAATGCAATCAACATGAAAGCAGTATAATAACACCGCTGTCTCTATTTAATCTAAAACAAATATCAAAATTGAAACGCTAAACCAAAACACACTTTTACAGTATCTAAAATACCTTATTTATAGGTATCAAGAACCGAAGCCATCTTTTATTTACATTAAAAGAGATCAGAATTTGACTACAGCTATAATTAAAACAAAATCTTTTACATTTCCTAAAATGAGATTAATAAATATAAATTGAACAAAAACCGCCTTAATAATAAATCAGCAGATGTGGTCTCTCCAAAATTTTCTTGCGCCCTTTCTAATAAAAGCGTCATCCCCTTCCTCTCTATACACAAAAAATTGCGGACTTTCGGCAGGGCGTAAACGACACGAGCGTCAAATCTTTATTTTCAAAGTTTCAGGCATGATCTTTTCATGCTTCATAGTATAGTAAAGAAAACTAGAATTTTTGTATTCATTGCAGGTCATTTGCGAACAACAGTTACAAAATATCGATTTTTGGCGTGCATTTAGAGTGCAATTTTTGGCGATTGTTTTTCGATATATGAATCACTGACACTTTTACAACCCATGTATTCTCTATTTGTGAATTCGGATATTTTTAAAACATAATTATAATTTATTCATCATTTAAATTAAGTTTTCTTTCCATAGCGGTGTCACCATTAGTAGTAAGACTGAAAAACAATAACACTCAAAATCAAAAAGCGGAAGAATTAAAATTGGCTTGGAGCATTAATAACAGAACTTTTTTAATTTTTTAAAATTAAATTCATTATAGAAATTATTATTTATGAAATATTAATACATGGAAAATACAGATCATATTTTCTCAGCCTTCATATTGTATGGAAACTAATGATCCATCTACAATTAGAATGCACAGCATGTAATTATAGATAGACGCATTCAACTCATTTTTGAAACTATGGAACTGTAAATAGCGTAATGAATTCAACGCACAGTTTACATAATAAAGCATTACCCTGATGGATTTTTTTTTCTAACATTACTAATAACCTAAAAATGGTAAGAGTAAATATTATAATAGTTGCCTTCTTAATTCACCACAAGCAAATTCTTTTAAAGATGAATTTCATATTCAGGTCGGGTGTTAAAGTTTTAGTATGCAATTTTTTTTACGATCCATTCGTCAACAGTTTTCCGCGATTTTAAAAAAGTCATATTTAATAAAATATGAATTACACACTTACGGTTGGGATAAAATATTTTACTACATAATTGAAATTCTTTGATCTCTTAATTACAATACCTCGCATCTCTTCACTACAATATGCCTCAAAATGAATTTCTATTAAAACAAAATACTTAAACAGAAATAAAGGCTCTGTTTCTAAAAAACAAATCAGCATAAAACATGCAGAAGTATAATTTGAAAGCAACACACAGTCATTTGATACAAATAAAATATAAACACGTTACAGAAGCTACAAAAATTATTTCTTGCAACTCACTTTAGTGGGATCGAATAACTGTATTCAAGTGAAAGAAGGCATTCAAACTTGAAATGAACAATAAGAATGATTCTTTATTTGAAATGAAAGATAGGAATGCTTTCTTTGAAAAACACTAGATGGATGAATGAATCATAATAAAACAAAAACAAAAAATACATACTCAGATTTGTAACAGAAATTTTTGAAAAATATTTTTATTCCCAAAAGAAATATTTCAACCTCTTAAAAAAACCCTCAAAGGAATGAAAAGAAGATGAATGTTAAAAGTGGATGCTTCAAAGGATTTTATTAAAATGGAACAGTGACATTTTTATCATTTCATTGGTACCAGGAAAAAGCTTGGGAGAGGGGGGCGGCCCAGGAGTCGTCCTCGTCATCTGACGGCGGTTAAAAATTACGAAGTCCGTCCTAAAATAGTCCTACGGACGTTAATATAACTAAACTAGACTGAGTACAAACGAAATGATAACCACGAAAGACAAAAAGCTACACCGGTTCAGATCCTAGAATGTAGAACCGTATTATTATATGATATCAATCTGAGCTTTTGCAAGCATGTTATAGTCTGTGTGATTTCTGTAGGCGTTTCAAGAACACTCGTTTTCCCTGCTCTTCACTCTTTCTCCTTCTCCGTTGCCATGGTTTCGACAAAGCTTTTTTTTCCACGCCAGTACGTTTCAGGAATATCTTAACAGCTGTGTAAAAAAAACAAAAACAAGAGTAACTGTTATCTGCCTTAGCGTTGCGAGGCAGACAACCAGCAACGAGGTAGAAAATGTGACCTTATTGAACCGCCTACAGAAAATACACAGACTATAATGCAATAATTCAAAAGGGTAATAACTTAGATAAATAAATTATATTCATAGTTTTAACCTCTAAAGTATAATCAACTGAGTGAAGGGATTGACAGTCTATCGGTCTCATGCTGAGAATGAGAAGTCATTCTGAGACGACTGAGACTTTGAAGTTCGCCGTGTGATGCTGTAACTACAAATGCAGTTAGTTATATGTCACATTTTGGTTTCAATCATTCGGAAATAAAAGCGTCAAAAACACATATTCTGTTTTCAGGTACATATATCATCAACTAAGCGCCAAAAAGAAGAAAAACGAAAGAAAAGGGAAAGAAAGAACCCGCAAAAGTTCTCAAGTTAAATTTAGGCCAAAGATCAACATTTCGCATTGTTCACCAATGGCATATAGTTAATACAAAAGTGCCAGTTTTCTTTGTTATACTGCAAATACACAACTCTCAAATGTGAAAATAAAAGTCGAGGCATTTGTGACGTTCGTGACTTTGTCCAAGACACACAATTTTATGCGGAAGTTCTATCGATAACACCATTATTATATAGTAAACGAGAAAGTTTCGCTAAAATCACTCCCGCTGGTTTATATTTTAATTTATCAGTATGAATAAAAAATTTAAATTTCTATACCAGTAGTTTTATTCGATTTTCATCTTATTGTGTTTATCAAAGAGTTAAGAAACGTGAAAAATATGAGAGGAAAGAATTGCTATTTATAATTAATAACTAATAATGACATTTGAAATTTGACTTGCGTGAAAATTCGAATTGTGCCTTCGTATACATTTACAATAAGATATATTATTTAGTTTTAGAACTATAAAATTGCCAATTTTCACCACATAGCGCGATATATTTTGTAATATATATATATATTAAAGAAACTTTTTAGAAGTTTTAAAAGAAACAAAGAAGTATTTTGTTCAGTTTCGAGCAAAATTAAGCTGATTAAATGGGGGAGGGGAAAGACTGCAAAATGCCCCATATTGTTCTCTATTCAAAATGTAGTATAAGATAATAAATGAAAATTTGTATATTACTGTACAATATCGCGAATATTATTTAATGATGCGCAATGGTTGGGTTCAATTCAGCTTAGCTATGCTGACGCTTTCTTTGTAGCAACTCAAGAATTATTTTGGTACGGACTTTGCAATTTTGAATAAAGACAGAAATAAGGGAGAACTTCCAAGGCCCAAACTTCCAAATGATATCAACGAAAGAATTCTTGACGATTGACATTAGATTTGCACCGATTTATTTGAAAAGATTTTTGCTTTTGAAATAGATTTGATTTACTGATGCATGGAACAGGACATAAAGGCAGTAAATTTTATAAGCTTGATTGTGAGTTGAAGTGAGTCATAAAATTCATTATCCGTAATGTATGACAAAACACGTGCATGACAATATCAGAGGTCAAATGTATCCAAGAGGTTAAGACGCAACAAAGTGGAATTTAGGCGGAATCTGGTTTCAAAACTGAAACGTAATAATTATGCCACTGCGACCATTCTGTGCAATGTACACAATGTGATCAGGACAATTTGGGATTGAAGCGTTCCTCCAGAAAGGTTCAAAACTGTCTTTGAAAATCAACCGCGTGAAGAAGATACATGAACTCACGTTTTACCATGATTAGGCCACGAAGGCATTTAAGGAATCATAAAACGCTGAGAGGGTGAGAAAATGATTTCGCTTCAATGAGTTTCAGAGAAAGTGAAATATAATTTGGAACTTTTAAAAACAGTTTCTGTTTGTTGCAAGTAATGATTACGTGTATTTTCGTTAAAATAGCATATAAATACGGGAAGATAAAGTTTTTTAAAAAAAGAAATCCCAAAATTGGGGAGGGGACTTTAAAAAAACTTTTATAGAAAATCTTTAAAAAAACTTACAGAAAATGTGACAAAGAATTATTAAAATACTGAAGAAAATTATTAAATATTTAAAAAGAACTATTAATTATTAAATACTTGAAGTGAATGCTGCAAACGTTCGAAGATAAAAGAAGAGTTTTAGTAAATAAATTCTGAATGCACAGGTGTAAAATATAGCATAATTTTCGTTTCATAAAATCAGATATATAGAGCCGCCTATATAAGAATTCTAGTCGAATACCATTAAAATTCAGAAAGAAGCAGAAACTGAAGTGAGCTGAATTTCAATTGCTCTCTAAATGAAGCAAAAAAAGCCGACAGGAGGAGGGAGAGTCTACATCTCTCTCTCTATATATATATATATTATATATATATAAAACGCTTACGTGAACGCAAAATCAGGCCGAATTTGTTAATCGCATTTGACAACACTTCGACCTCTCCCGGGAACATCAACACGTAGTTTGATAAGATTTCAAGCGAATGCTATTCTTGCATCGGTTTAAAAAAATTTTAAACAAAAAATTATATTTTGCACAAGGTTATCAATTTTAAAAAGTCAGAAATATATCATAATTCCCGGTTTCAATTTCTAATTGTCAACATATTTCAGGCCATAATCTTTTCCTGTTTTCTGCCGTTGACTGTTCACTCTTCCAACCACTCTTTCGCTAATTTATTTGTAAATAGTGATTTTTGTTTTTTAAATTCTGCTTCTATCGTATAGTTTTCAAATTTGAAAAATTGTGAGAAAAGCACAATTTTTTTAAAATTTGTTTCTTTGGTGGATGTATATAGTTATTTAAATGAAAGGTTACTTGTGTTACAAAGAACTTTGATGCAGGTGATTTTTGCGAGTGTACTTTTTGCTTTACATTTTTTATTTCTTTCATTGTTTTATCATATTTTGGAATAAATTGAGTCTGAATATGTCTGTTGCTAGACTAAAGTGGTTTAGTAGATGGCGAGCGAGCGAAGCGATTCGAGAGGAACTGCATTAGCGGTCCCCGGGGGTCGGGCGAGCATAATTGAGCAGGGAGCGGAGCCCCCTAGTTGTTAAATATATTCTTAAAAGTTTAGTCTTCGAACAGTTACACTGAATTCCATAAAAGTTTAGAAATACGTTAAATGCACTTGCATATTTATAAATGGAATGCGTACAGAGATTCCAATAAATTAGACATCATTTATAACAAAAAAAAAATTATAATGTTATTCATTATTATTTGCAGAAACTTTAGATTTCTAACACTATCTACACAACTCTATCTGATTCGCAATTTGTGAACAGAAGCAAGTTTTGCTGATATTAAGGAATAAGACTGGCTTACTCAAAGAGTCAACCTCGCAGATCGCAAACGGAGTGAATTGAAAATACCCCCAAAACAAGTGTATAGCTTTCCTCGATTTGATTTGAATAGGGTTTTCTGGCGCAAGAGCCATGATGTTGACCATACTGCGCCATATAGCTTTCCTCAAAGAACAGCAATCGTCTTTGTAACGACAGATGGCCCCATTTCATACTGTTAATTGAGAAACCTACTGGATAAGCAAAGCAAATAGGTATCTAGAGTTTTTAACTGTATTGTAAATCAAATTGTTTGATGTTTGAAATCTAATATTTGTGCAAAATCATGAATAACATAGTTTTGTTATTTATGAAACCTAATTTATTGATATTTATATTATGAAAATTTATAAACATGAAAGGGTATTCAGCATATTTCTAGTCTTTTATAGAATTTAATATAATTATTTAGAGATTAAAGTTTAGAGAATATTAATTTGCAGAAAATCTCTCAGAAAGTTGCTGAGATTCAGTTCTCTATAATGATAATGTCTTTTCAGTTAAGTGTAATTATATTAACATCCCGTTTTTTACAGCAACATTAGGGCTCTTTCCTGCGTTCAGCTGACAAGCACGACACCTGATCTGGCATCCTTCCTCTCCAAACTTCCACACCACACCACACCAACGGGAGGACGCATGGCTCAAACGGATTTAATGTGCAACAGAGCCTTCTTCGGTGGGATCGGAAAAACCCTCTGGTTTCAAAGACGGGACTTGAAACCTCCAGGCCATCGTGGCCCCAATATCTCTTGAATCTTAATGAAATTTTTGTGTAAGTTGGGCCATATATCAGGCATTGAAATTATGAAATAAAAATGATACTATATTTCACACCTGTACATTTAAAATTTACTTTATATTTCACATTTTGTCAACTATTTACAAAATTCACTTTAGACAGATTTTAATTTAGTGTCTGAATAATACTTTGACATTTTTTTTTGTATGTTTTGTACAATTTGATTGAAAACTGTATTTTATCAGCAAATAATTGTGAAACATTGGGAATTTTTTTCAAAAGCAAACACTTCCTAAATATGCGTTCATTTTTATGAAAATGCGTGTAAGTATTGTCAACAGCAAACAAAACCATTGTTGAAAATTCAAATTATAATTTATTTTCTAAGGAACGAGAAGTGGCAAAATCATTTTCTTCATCAATTTCTGATTGGTTCTTTAAACACACTGATGATTCACGGTAGACCGTAGGTTCAAGTATATTTTTTGTACGTTCGAAGACATTTTTTTTTCGGTTCTTTTAAAGAAATTTGGAAAAATACGTAAATCCGAAAATGTCCAGATATTTTTGACCACATTCTGTACGTGTAATACTGGAAGAAAGATGCTCCAGTTTCGTTTGAATTAAATAAACGAAAGGCAAATACTTACGATTAATTAATATGTCTCAGAGAATTTTATATATTGTCTCTTGCAACGTAAACATGCATTTATGTATGGAAAAAATTCATTATACAAAAATTCTTTATACTTCGCTCCCTTTTTCACTTTTAGAAGGTCAAACAGAAAAAAAAAATCAGCAAAATTAAGATGGACAAGCCACTTGCAAGCTTTATACATTAAAATAAAATATTACGGGTGAAGAAGGCGGGGCGTCACAATCCATCCAATTATTATTAGTAGTAGTAGTATTAAAGTTAGAATTTTTTTAAAAATTCTTCTAGAAAGAAAAGTGGAGGAGGAACTCCGTTAACAAAATGAAAAAGTGTGCATTAGTGAGAAAACAACACTACAAAATTTTTTCCACAAAATTTATATGCATATGTCATTTAGTTTTCCAAATATCAAACAAAAAGAAAACATTATTTTTACAGAATTATTTAACATTCACAAGTGTGATTTTTCACAACTGACCGATGCTATCTCTCATGTTTTTCAACAGAACAGGCATGCGAAAAAAATCTTAAATTAACTGGCACGAAGCCATGAATATCATCATCAGTGATTAAATGAAGGAAGACCTTTCGACCTCTGTTGTATTAAATGGTGTAATACGTAATTACGCGTTTAAAACTTTTTTTCTTCATTCATCTGTCGGCGACTGATTGTTTGTCGCCAGCGTCTACTGATTAGACATTACAAATTGTATAAAGCAAATTTTCTTTATATTCAACAGTGGGTGAAACAAAACTTGATCCTGTTGTAAAATGAACAGAATTGAAATATATATATATATATGATTGTTTACTTTTTTTTCCTTCTGTACCAAACATATATCACACAATGAGCCCTCGTTTTTGAAATACAGTAATAGTTCCTCTAATACAAAATTCGTCTCTAAATGTGTAGTAAATGTTTCTCTATAGCTTGAGAAATAAAAATAGCTCGTTTTATTGTTTTGTGTGTTGTGACTTATGGCACTTTAAAGCCTGCTGATAATTATCTGTCAGCGATTTAAGCAGAGTGAGTGTCTCTTGTGTTTTCCGTAGCGCCAACTAGGGCCGAAAATACGACTCAGCTACTTCATGCGTTACATTCGCTTGCATAACCCCTTTTTACAGAGGGGCACATTCACTCACCTTACATATAGAACACAAAAGAACAACCATTCCCGAACCGGGACGCCCAGATCAAGAGGAAGACGTGTTACCCCTATGCCACGAAGCCAGCTGTTTTATTAATTTATTCACAACTCGTTTTATTTTCATTCGTAAAACTTCCACTCAGAATTTCTTCAGAAAGAGGTGTTAATCGATTATCATAAATGGGAAACTTTTGTTGAAACGAAATAAAATTTTATTGTTTTCAATCATGGCGAAGAGAATATCGTTATGCTGAAGATTACAAGCAATTTTTTTCCTTCATATTTATACCTTAATTATCAATTTAAGAATAGAAAATAACATTTTCGATTATACATTATTTACATTATTTCTATAATATATTAAAACTTGCTTTGCGGAATACATTTATCTCTTAGTTTAAAAACTCATTATTAGGCGTTTAGGCTCATTTTTGATAAAACTCAATAAAATTTAACTAAGAAAGTTGATTTAAAAAAGATGCACAACTAAAGCAACAGCAATAAAACGCGATGAAAACTGAAAATTTCTTTGAAAAAAGAAAAATACACGTTAGCATCTTTTTTTTTTTTTTTTTTTTTTTTATGAATAATCTTAAGAGAGCGAGTTTAAAAATGGAAAGACTCTGTATCATCTATTCAATGACTTGGAGTAAAGGGATCGCCTCTCAAATGTGTGAAAGTAATTCTATTTTAAAGAAAACGCAATGGAATAGTTTCGCCCTAGCATACAGGATTTTTTTTCTTTGCATATTTATTAAGAAATAGGAACTTCGTTCAATATACTTTCAACTTCTTATTCTACTGTATCATAGAATCGATTTACAAAAAAATGTTTATGTTCTTTAAATAAGAAATACGTAGAAATTCTCATTAAAAATTAATTTTCATTTACATTAAAAAGTCAGAGACTTTGTGTATGTTCTTCCTTATTATAATAATCATTATTCTTCATCAATGATGTTTGAAAAATGTCATGTGAGAGTGGAAATTAATACATAGGGAAACAAAAATTAAACGAAACATTTAAAAAAACAGAAATAAAAGAGTTAAAAACAAAAGACTCATTCACGCATTGCTATTTCTTACGTAACCTACGGAAATCCTTATCGATAAATAGTAGAAAAGGAAATCCTACAATCAGTGAGAAAATCTTCAAACAAAAAAAAATCATTCCGATAATCTTCATTTATCGAATTTTCAAGCGACCCATTTGATAAAAATAACAACTTTTTGAGAAAACATTTAAGAAAATAGTAATAGTACCCGATAAATGAGATTAAGAATTTCAGCGCGTTTTGAAAACTCGCTTTCATAAAAATCTGTACAATGATAGTAAGCCAATAAATGAATCAAGAGAATGGAAAGTGAAAGGATCTTCACATCTTGAAAGAAATAAGACAGAGCACACTCTCACTCATCCAGCCTAGCACCAAATCCGGTAACTCTTTCAGTCCGGATTTTAAAAAGGGCGAGTGGAGTCGTTGGATGCAAATTTCAGAAACCTTTGTGCGATTAAAACAATATGGTTTTGAATTACATAATATTTATGGTAAGTAGTATAATTATATACTACTTGTAACAGTTTGTACAATAAACAAACTTATAGATTATAATGCGTTTTTGAAGAGCTTTTTTCTTAATCAGGCAGTACTTTGGCATGATGTTTGCTAAATGACTGAGAATCTACTGTAAGTGGAAATAATAATAATAAAAGAGGAAGCTGGGAAATAAGAAGAAAATGTTTAAACTTCAACTCAAATAAATAGGTTAATCTTCGCAGAGATGTAAAACCAAACAATAATTATCTCTCCGAAATTTCCCTACGTATTTTTTAATAAAGCTATTATCACCTCCTTTTTTCTTGGATAAAACTCGTGGACCTTAGACAAGGCTGGGAACCCTACAAGTGCTCACATTTTTATAATCGGAATCCTGAACATGGGTGTTTTGAACTTCCTAGCAGAGTGAAGAAAAAAGAAAATGCATTTTTTAAACTTTTTTTTCCGGATTCTGATTGAAAACAAAATCTGACAAAGAACTTCAGTTTTATCATAACAGGATCCTATACCCAATTTCAAATATCTGAAACATTGCGTTAGTCAGTTACAGCGTTTACATGCATGTGAATATCTGGATCGATCCATTAACAAATTTGCTACAAAATTTAATACGCATCTCTACTTCAGGTGCTATGATGAAACTATGTTTTATCTATCTAACTCCAAATCTTGCAGTTAGCGTGTTCCTTCGTACCCAAACAGCAAGACTTCCTCCGAATAGATTTCGCTCAAACCTACAAATCTGAGTGGATTAACAACCCGTGCCACATTCCACCTGCCCAGTTCAAAGCGTTTCTGAATGATCGTGCTGACAGAGAAACCATTTCAAAAAATGTGTTTTTCGGATTCAGGGAGATCTGAAACGTCGAAATGTGTTAAAATCTCAAGACAGCATTTTTTGGCGATTTTCCATGAAGTAACGAGAAAGTAAAAAGTTATATGCTTTTTTTTTATTTGTTTAAGTTTAACCTTTTATTGATAATTATTGAATGAATCCGGAAAAATATAATTAATTCTTTCCGATTTTTCATTATTAAGAAATATTCAATAAAAGCTAAATCTTAAAAAAAAAAAAAAAAAAAAAAAAAAAAATATTAGCAAACACAAAAATTACTGAAGTCATAACAAAATGCGTTTACGAATATCTTCCCATTTCACCGCGTCAGTACATAATTAAAAGAAGTGAATATTTCATTTCATTATTAAGTATTTTTATTTTAGAATCAATATTTACTTCTATAAAATTTATTTTATATTATTTATGGAAACAAAAATTGTTTTTTTTTTTTTTGTTCAAAAAAACCAATTTCATTCATTAAATCAATTGTTATTAAGGAAGTATTAGTAATTAGCATTGATAACGTCATAGAAAAAAAATTAACATTCTTCTGAATTCTTACATACAAAGATCATTAATGTTGATAGTCAAATTTAAGGTGATTTTTTAAGGCCGTAGCATAAAGTTTTAGCACTAGAAATAAATAAATAAATAAAACCCTTAAATTTAAGTTCGATGACTTTTTAAAGAAATTGTTCAAACAATAATTCCAGAAATATACATTTTTTTTATTGACAATGCGTATATTTTCATGGGTTTTTTTTTCCAAACAATCAGACAAAATTTGATTGATATTTTAGGTTATTTTTCAAACTAGTTAAATTCCTTTTAGAAGATTTAAGAAAACCATTTTTCAGCCTGCAAAAGACAGAAAACACTGAAAATTAGAAATTCTGGAAGAATAAGAAAAAAAATTAAGAAATCGACAAACAAAAATTATCAAAATAAAATAAGCTGCGAAAAATTTCAAAGAAAAAAAAATCGATGCACACAACTTTTTTATAGAATTAGCACTATTTATCTGATTTTTTTAAAAGTAAGTATAAAAGTTATAAAGATAAATGCTTTAACCATACATTTTTTTCAAATAAATGATTATATCCTATTTAAACTGGAAAGAAGTCGAATTACTCACTGATCAGAAGAAACGAACCAAAAAATAGCAAAAGTTACCCAAACGAAAGATATGTTATTAAAAAAAAGTCTTGGTTAAAAATCACATAAAACAACTATAAAAATTTTTAATGTTACGAATAAGTTCCTGAAAGTAGCTTCTTGAGGCTGCTTGCGCCAATTGCCCCAAGAAACTATTTAATTTTTTATGCTTAATATTTATTGAAAACTGAACTTGGTCATTCCAATATTTTATCCCAAAAACTGTTACCTGTAAATATATTAATTTTACTTTAAACAAAGCAAAAGTAACATTTTATATCTTTCAATCAAATATGATTTAAGCCATAATCGTAATAAAATCGATTTCAATCCTTTAATTTTAATAAAGTTTAAGAAAATGTAAAAATTAATTCTTCTAGCAATATTTTGCAAAATGCTTATTAAAATTTTAATCCTTTCTAATATATAAGATATTTATAAGATCGTACAAATGAAGTAATTAATAATGAGGCGGTGTCAGTAGTCTAAAAAGATGACGAAAAAAGTCTTTTTTTTTTTTTTTTTTTTTTTTTTTTTAAATTCTGCGAATAGCAATAAAAGTATATTGATCGTTCTAAATTGCTGTATATGTCCACAGAAAATTAACCTTAGCCTTGGAAAATCGTATATATCCAAAAAGAAGATGGGACATTGACTAAAAACCTAAATATAAAAGGTACTCCAGTCCGAATTCGTAGTAACAACAAAACAAAAAAAGCGTCGCCTAACATTTGGAAGGGATGGCATTTAAAAATATCTTCGGGCGGTCCATTTTATGTTCTTTCTCACATAGTGCGAGGATCTGTAAAGATGCGGCCCGAAAGGACACCGAGTTCCTGGAAAAGTCCCACCCATGGGCGCAGGCGCGGACCCGCAAATATCAAAGGTGAAGTGCGCTCCTTAGAAAAAGGGAATTGCGGATTGCCAGGATTTGGGAGGTTTAAATGAAACGGTTGACAGTGCGGTCGCTTCTGCCGACCGACGTCAGGCGTGCATTTCGGTTTACATAAGACTTTGGGAGGTCTTCATCATAATGATAGATTTGTATTAGGATTCAAAAATTTAGAAGAAAAAAGGTAAAGTTAACCACTAGAAATGAAAGAATCACTTGACAATAAAAAGTACTTTTATATTTCTATTTAAACAATATTGATTGCTATTCTTGAATTAGTTTACCATTCGTACAAGGATTTTACAAAATACGAATATAATTCCTGATGGTAGCTTCATTGTTTTAGAAAAACAATAAAAGAGTATTTAAATATTGGACAGTATACAAAGTCATAGAAATTATATTTAAATTTCCTATCCTTCATCTTTTACACACACTTTTAGTGTGAAAATGCATTGTCAGAAGAAGACATGAGTTGTTAACAAGGGAATTAATTTTATTATTATTATTATTCGTCTCGTAAGGAAATATTTCGGCATGTCATGATAAAAAGTTTATAAATTAAAGAGTAAATGCAACTATTAACAAAAGTAAGGAGAAATTCAATTTGCACTAGAATCTTCAAATTAATCTTAATAATTTAAACAAGCAGCAGGATTTTGTTTGAAATTTCCGACAGGCAGATATAACAGGTAAAAAAACTTCACAGTGCTTGCAACATGCGTTGCACTTTTGTTTCGATTGCATAAAAACAAGAATTATAATCTTGAAAAAAGAATTTCACATTTCATAAAATTCAATTGGATGTGAAAATTTCCTACTTAGCTTTTCAAATATCTTTAAAAAGAAAGCTCCGAAGATAAAGCAAAAATCTTGGATTGACATTTAAAAAATACACATTTATTGTTAAAGAATTTAAAAGTTTGATTTCGATTTCGTGCCAACTTATTTTCTAATATTAAAATATTTTTTTTTTCCCTTTTCTTTTAGAAGATATATGAAATGCAGTAAAATCATATATTAGTTATGCAGTTATCAAATATTTTAATAACTATTACATTTAATTTCAAATTATTAATTTTCTTAGTCATATAGAAAATACAAATAATTAAAAAAAGTAACATTTTAGATCATTGGATAGATAATGAAGGCAACCAATACCAATAAAAAGTTGTTATTGGATTTTTCTTAAATATCCAGTTTTATTAAAGCCCCAAAAATTTGATTTTCTGAATAGAATCTATTTATTTATTTGAGAATTATATTCTAAAATAGAAGGAAAAGCTGAATATCGATAAGCAAGTTCGGATATACGTAAAATGGTCTAAAATCGAAATGAATGAAAAATAGGGGTCAAAACAAATATGGAATTAGTTTGAAATGTCAATAAAAAATGAGCTAAATTTAATGATAATATTACAATTTTAATTCGGGATGACGAAAATTTATAAAGCATGAAAAAACGAAACAGCCTATCCTTTCCAATTCAATATTAGACATCAATGGATTGTTTCGATTCTTAGTAATAAAATTGATATGTTTGCTTGTGAAATAAAGCAAGGCTAGTTTCATTGATTGTTCTATCCAGTTCTAATACACAAAATGTAACAAACTAATTATCTGAAAAGGTAATTAAAATACATTTTTCAAATACTGTAACTAAATTTCCTTTTTAAGTCTAAAATTTAATAAGCTTTACAATTGGCATTTTAACAATTCAAATAATAAAGCATTTATTTGGAGAATGGAAGGGGGGGGGGATAATATTTTGAAGCATTTCAGGAAATGATTACTTCTATAAAATAACTAATCATATATTTTGGATAGTAAAGTAAACAAAATATTGCAAAAAAAAATTATTGTTATTCAAAAATGCAAACAACAATGCAAGCCTTTCATATATGAATTCTCTTAATCAGATAAAACTTAATAGACTGAAAATATAATTCTGAGTGAAATAAATAAATAAAGTAAGATTTCAAATTTACAGAATAACTTCTAAATACTTATTCTTTAGACACATTAATTCAAACTGAGTAAATGTTGGATTAAGCATCGGATGGTAAAATATTACTTTAAAGAAGTTGTTGAGGATGGGGGGCACGCACAAAATGAATATAAATTAGCAAAGAATACAAAATACCTTCCAAATTAAAAAATTCCATATAAACAAAATTATGTAGTTTAAAAAGATTACAAATAAATAATTCTATAATAGTCAAAAATTAAAACATTTAAAAATGATTTCAAAATATTTCACTAAAAATACATTGAAAAAGAAACAATACTTAAATTTTATCAACATTTAGCGTTGTAGTAAAGAAATTTATAGTAATAAATCAAACATAATGAATGAGAAGTAAACAAATTATGAAGGATTATCTTGCTATATATCTTGTGCGAAAGAAAATGATCTGCAATCTATGTTCAATTAATTAATAACGCACATGCCATTCTGATGATTATTTTTGCCACTTCACTTTCTAATTCTTCTTCTCTCCTTTAATGATATTTTCCTAACGCGACTAGGACATATTTTTACATCTCTTATAAATTTTCTACATCGGATTAAGAATTTGAGAAAAGCAGAGAAAATACAATTTTTACAACTCTACAGCAAGTATATTTAGGCGATAAGGTAACCGACACGCATGTTTATATCTAAACTTCTGTTCACTTAAAATTCGCAACTTTGCACATTAAATTATTTCTAATAATACGAATTATTTTTTGAACTTCTTAAAGGTATCACATCATTTTCACCAAAATATATTGTATTAAAACCCTATATCATTTTTGCGTTCTGTATAATAAATGTTTCAAAAATACAAATCATAAATATATTTGTCAAAAGAAAGCTCAGTGTTTCTAATTTTACTCTGAAAATTAAATTTGAAGGTATCTATTTACTAATAACTTACATTTACTATTATTTCATATTAGAAAGCATCAATATAATTTTTTTAATGAGAACAGTTCACTCATTCTCTCTAACAATGAAATGAAAGATTTTTTTTATAAGCAATCAGACAATTATAACTCGCCTTCCTGAATGTTTTCCAAATTGCTTTTTAAAAATAGAACCATTCCTATCATTGCTGAAGTGGACTGAATAATTTTTAAGACGTACGTTGTTTAAGTTTTCTCTCTTGTTTGTGAATAAGCAACTCTTTTATTTTCTTCCCTTTTTCTCCACCCACAACCCGTTTTTCTTTTCTTCCAAAATTTGGAAACAAAAAATGCTTTCGTGATATTTATCTTTAGATCTATCTAAGATTGATTTTTTTTTCTTTTCCCCTAATTAATTTTTTTAATTATTTCCTTTGACAAATTAAGTATCTAATCGTCTTTCGGTTGTGTTCATCTCAAGCCTAAAATTCCTCTCAAGAATAATTATTTTTGTCAGAAAAGTAAAGATTTCACTATTTTATTCGATTTAAATATATATAAAAATTAAATTGATTTCTTTTTTTGTACCTTTTTCGGCAACAGATTTAAAAAAACTTTTTTTTTTGTTCTTTGTTATTAATGTTTCAAACTACACTTTTAATCTTTAAAATCGAATGACCCAAAATTTTTCGAGATTACGAGATGAATTTTCAATTTTTCAATATATATTTTTTTTTTATGTTCGAATGTATCATTAAATTTCGTACAGTTTTAAACTGATAAATCTGTATAGATCTAAGCAAATTATTTTAAATGTAAAAAAAGTACATTTTCTAAAAAAAAAAAAATTCTTTTCATTTTAATATCTTCGAAATAAAAATATAAAAATGATATGCATCTAATTTTCGAATTTTATTTCCTAATACTATAACTGACCCAGAAGTTACTTCATCCCACTATTAGCATTTATGAGCAGATATTATTTATACTGTAGTTAATTTTCAAAAGATTATCACTTTATACAGATAATTAGGATACTAAAGACGTGATTAAGGTGGTATTCCGCTGTGCATTTCCGCACATGGATGCTGGTACGCTTTCAATGATTATGCTCAGCTATGCACTGATTGTGGTTGAAGAAAAGAGTAGCTGGCCATAATTCCTCAGACCATCTCTTTCTTATTTGAAGAACCAGAGTATATCCAATCAATAGAAACCTCTTAAATATCAATAAAAACATAAATAACATCTATAGATATACAAACTGAAATTCATTTTGAATCTTGACATATTTCAATACAAAATCAGGCAGAAAAGCTACCATCTTTCGCTAAAAAAAATGCAGAATTGCCTCTATTCTGAAAATAAAAAGAATAGAATTTCTTCAGGAACCCTGACATTCTCAAATTTCAAAAACTGTGAAAACATAGCAATCCTATTTTGAGTTTTGTAAAATTACTATTTCCTAAGTTTCCTAATTTCAGATAATACATGAAGAAAAGTTATTGATTATTTTACAGAAATTCAAATACAATGAAAAGAATTCTTAAAACAAGTAAAACAACCTGCAAAACAAAATGGATTCAAAATGTTCTATATAAAACTAACAAAAATTATTCATAATTTTAGTTGATATTAAAATCATAGAATTAAAATTATTATATTGAAGTTTACAAATTATTTTCTTCAAAAAAAGCTCTATATTGCACGATACATGCTCCAATATGTTTCAACAAAACCTCCTGAGAAATCTTTCGAGGACATTTTGGGAAGGAATTCCATTCGCTGAACTCTCCTGTTCATATTAATCAGTCATTGCTTTATTTCCATATTTAGAGTTTAGTTTGGTTTAGTTATACTAACGTCCACTTATAAAGCAACACTAGAACTATTTTGGGATGGACCTCGTCATTTTGAACCAGAACGAGGAACCAGATGACGAGAACGATAAATGAGCTGGAAGCCCGCTCTCCAAGCTTCCACACCACACCAGAGGGAGGATGTTTGGCCCCGACGGATTTAGGGTGCACCAGACCACAACCCCCGTTGTCTATCGGGGGTTGTGACCAGACCCGCTTACACGACGATTCTTCGGTGACATCGGATCTCGAACCTGAGCCCCCTCCCCCCACTTCTGAAAACCGAGACCTTATCACCAGGACGCCGCGGTCCATTCTCATATTTAGTAGCAAATCATAGCAGAACGGTCAAGTGTTTATAATATAGTTCTTTTGAAGCAACATGCCTAGACAGAAACATAAATTTTGTGAAGGAATTTCGTAAAAAATCGTTTAATATTTACTAGGAATTATGTAACTTACTCCCTAGTGAAAATAAATTTAAAAATAAAACATCAGCTTTAATCTCAGCAACACTTTTTTAAATCATAAATTTAAAGACATTTTGAAGTGAAAGAGATAAATCAAAAATAAGCGAATTATAATCAGTTCATGCCATAGACGAATAATGATATTTTAATATACTTATTATAATTATAATAATTTTGTATTGATTAAAGGTAAAATAATGTAACAATCAAAAGGGCATTTTTGTTAGTAGTATTTACAGAGAAATGTAAATATGCACATAATATATAAAATTTAAATTACTTAGATCACTCAGTTCTTTTTGGTTCCATTTATAAATGGAAATACACATTTATCCATTTTGTTAACATCGTATAATAAAATTCGCAAATTGTATAATTACTCAGATTTAATAGTTCCGATATAATAGTTTTTTTATTGATATCAAATGCATAACGGACTTCCATACATCAAAAGACTATCTTCACAACTTATTTATCGGCATGATAAATATAATGAGAAAGATGAGCATAATCTTTCATATATACAGATATATTATTCATGTGAAAGAAAGAAAATCACGAAAGAAAGACTTCTCACTCTGTTTGAAGTTATAAGGAAAATAAATGCACTAAAAAAAAAACCTAGCAATTACTTTCATTCGCCAAGATGAAAGGTGCTAAAATTTTTAATTAAATATGTTATGTAACTTAATTTTAAAAGTTTCCTCGGCTAAATAATTTTAAACATCAATTTTCGATAGACTTACAAGTCTCATACTATTTCAAATGGACCTTTACACTTTTCTGTTCATTGTGTTCTGCATTTCCCTTACTTTATATCATTATCTTTATACATCGAATAAAATGAGAGCAATAAACCTCAATGTATAAAAGTAGATGCATTTTAAAACTTTCCCACATTGCTTAATTCTGAAGTTAAACCTGAACTGCAAAAACAATAAAGTTTTTAAAAACGTGCCTTAAACTAAACTGAAATCTCTCAACATGGGAAAATAAGCCGAATTTTTGTATTTTGATCGCCGTTTCGATAGAGATGCTCATCAGATGATGAATGAATGGGTATGAGATATTACTTTAACTGTTAATGAGCAGATTCAATTTCAGCATATCCTTAATCAAAGTAAATAATTGTTGATCTTCGTGATTATAAAACCAAATCTATTTCGCAAGACTTTCGTTTATTAACGATAGTGTGATGCGCTGAGATTGTGCACCGTTAAAAATCTCTATCAACGGGGAGAAACGATATCAGTTATGGGGGGGGGGGAGACTCAGGATAAAATATTAGTAGCAAAAATAAAATCCATTTGATTTTTACTACTAATATGAATGCTACTAACAATGAATTATATTGTAGTAATGCATGCTCACAAATTTGTTATTTAAATTTAATTAAAGATAAAATTATTATATAAAATTATATTATATGGCAACAAATGAGTATTACTAAAAAAATATATATATATTTTTAAATTCTAAGATGAAGGTGAAATTATTTTTGTGTAGTAAGATTTCCAACAGTTACGAAGGGGAAATGTCAACATTTTGCTTCGTTTTTACTGAATTTTTTTTTTTAAATAATCACTCAGAGTTGTACATTTTTACCCTCCAAAATACATATATGCTTTATTGGTAACTCTAGGCTGAACGATCTGGCTTATAGAACATCAACACACATTCTTCTTTCTTATGAGCAGAGATTATAAAGTTTCCTTGAGTAAAAGAGATTATAAATTTAATAAAATATTAAAGGTATAGAAGCAAATAAAAGGGAAGCCATAGAAATGCTTACCATATTAATATCAAAATTTCAATGAAAATAAACTTCTCTTAAAAGATCAAAAAATCCTCTCTTTTGCTCTTTAACCCGTTTTAAAGAGGGAGAGAGGAAAATAATTTGTAATTTAGCTATTAACAATACAAAATTTTTCGACGGAAAATCATATTCTTCCGCGATATCATTAATAAAAGAAAGGTATATTGAAATTTTAATAAGATATTTTATAAAAAAATGCACATTCTTTCTTTTCTCGCCTCTTCTGAAATTAGAGTCTGGTATTGGAGAAAAACAGATTCATTTTCGGAGTTCATGCAAATTGTAATATATAAAAAAAATATTTAAAAAAAAAACTTAGTTTCAATGTTTAGAAAGATAAGGGTAAAAATTCTCTACACAAATAATGATGGATATTTCAAATATAGATAACTCATTCTAAAAATTACATTACTAGTAATAAACTTTATATGGATTGCATTGATAGTTCAACCAGATGCAGAAACATCCATTAGCATTACCGCACTGGACAGGAATAAAACTGATTCGTTGTCCATCCATTGGTCGCATGTTTAATCCCAACTGGAGAAAAGGATTCACTTAAGCCACTAATTTAAAGAAAGCCCTCCAAAGCATCAGAGTGGATGAAGGAAGGAATTTTACAATGAGCTCGCCGTTTGAGAACAGGATGTAGTAGAGGACGAAAAAGGAAATAAGATTATAAATACAAATGAGGCAGTTAAGATAGTTCTCTCCTGCAGCCGCTTATTTGAAAAGCCTGAACCGCTTCGTTTCCTCTACCTTCTAACGGAATTTTGCTAAGAAAACTTACTAAAAAATGCATTTATACCAGAATGAAATTTCAAATAATAAATGGAAGCACAAATTTGATTAAAAATAAATTTTTTGATAAATGTTAGAAGAGACTCTTTGGAAATTCTTGTAGGGAATATTGCAATATCATGCAAACAATATGGTTCAACAGTTCTAAACGAAGTTAAAGAATGTTAGGGGCATAGTTTTCTAGGCATAATGTTTTCAAATAAATTTTCTTCAAAGATTCATTCAAAACTGAAAATAAAATAACAATTTAATTATAATCTAAACGCCAAAAACAAATATTTCTTATATTTGAACGAAAAAAAAAACAGCTTAATTTCTTCTATTTTTAATTAAAGTTGTTAGACAAAGCAATGAAAAATAATATTTTAATTATCATTTGCATAATTGTTTTATGTATTAGGCATGCATATATTTTATTAAATTAGTATCTCATTCCAAACTAAGTCGCCAATTTTTCTTAATTCCGTCCAATTCGATTACACTTATGAGTTTCAGACTGAAGATTTCATAGATTTTTTATAATTGCATTAAGGTAGTGTTGTGACTTTGGTGTCTTTCATTTTTTTATTGACTTCATGAACAATTCACAATTTTGCTCTGTCTGCTGATCTTAATTCTGCTTAGTTTTGAAATTATTACAAACTAGATGCCTTTGGCGACCAGCTGGTTTGCGGAATTAATGCTCGTTAAAATGTTCAATTAAATATGCTATGTGACTTGGTCTCCTAATAGCTTTTGCAGCATAATATTTTTAAACTTGAAATTTTGATATTCATATAACATATTATTATAGAAGCCATATGTCGTTCTGTTCATTATATTATGTACCTCATTTATTTTCAATCAACTCACGTAAAATTGAGTTTTAAATTAAAACAGATGTCATTCAGTTAATACAAAAACATTCTTTGCTGAAACCAAGCATATTTTTTAAAAAAATATCTGCACAGAAAACATAATCATTCGGCATTACAGTCTTATGTACAGAATAATTTTCGTAACTTAATAATTTCAAGCAAATAATTTCAAAAAAATATTCAATAAATTCTCCGGTTCATCATAAAATTCAGTTTTGCTTTCAAAAGGAATGAAACGACATCAATGAAAATATTTTATTTTGTTTCAGACAATATATATACTTAAAAAATGTCCACATTTTTTGGTCTTACGGAATGATATTTTCAAAATATTTTGGACATTTGAGCATTTAAATAAAAAACAAATTTTTAAAAAATAAATATTTCTCTCCTCTGCGATCCAATCTCACAGACTTATGAAATTATGAAAATTACAATTTTAGAACAATTGCCTATAAGAAATTCTGGTTGCAGGTCTTTCAGAAGTCGACGGAATGGTTAAAATCGCGCGTTTTCCTAACATAGCAATATTTAAATTTTCATAACTCGATCCGTTTTAGTCGCAATAGAGTGGGCAATTCTTTTTATTTAAAGCGATTCGCCTTTGGCCACCGGTTCAGCTCGCAGGAAATATTGATTATATTTGATTTTTTCAATCGTATCCTGCCCCTGTTTCCACCACATTATCAAAGCTGTGTCATTTGTTATTGTCTCTTGTTTTATTGTATACATGACCCTGACTACTGAAGGACCAGTCTCATGAAATCAAGGCGCTATTAAACATCTGTTGCATCGATCTTATGAATTTCGCGACATTGTAGCTTCGTTTTTTTATACACCTCGTCAACTACAGATTTTAAACACAGAACTTATTCTTTATTTTTCAACAAAGACAAAAAATTAATGCTATCAGAGAGTTGATGAAACAATGAAAACTGTTTGAACTTCATCAAACAATGTAATCTATTGTTGAAAATAAGCCCCCCCCCCACATTTTTTTTTTCAATTTGACAAAATAAGCAAACATTTCCACGATTGTTAGATTTGTATCATTAAAAAGGTGCAGTTATATTGTGCAATAATAATTCTGGAAGTTATCGCGGAAAAAACACCGAAACTCAGTTTTATTTTTAATTCATTAAAAGTTAAAAAAAATCACATTCCTGATCTCTAAGAAATGCATGTGACAAATTTGGTAGCTGTAGGTCAGACGGTTTGGCCTGTAGAACGCCAACGCACATTCATTTAAATTATTAGTATGGATTTTAAAAGACTACAATTTTCAATATATTTTATATTTTTAAAAAATGTACTGAATGGTACAACATAGTGTTGTACCTTTGACCGGCACTTTTTATAAAAACAAGAATCAAAAGTGAATGTTATCACGAAAACTGATTAGTTTTTATTAAATCTCAAGTTTTTATAAATAAAAACACATCTCTTATAAAAATTTCGATTTTTCAAATGGCAATTTTTTTTTTAATATATTCATTGTATTACTATTTAATGAAGGAAGAAAATCTTTATTGAACTTTATAATTTGAAGAAAAAAATTATTACCACTTTCAGAATTCTTTTTTTTTTTTTCCGTTTCTTTCTTTAACCTTTTATTTCAAAGCGTTAAATTTAATTTGCGCCCTTTTATGTCCTTCCCCCCGCTTTATTTGGGGGGGGGGCATTATTTGATTTCACTGTCTATCTGTGATAATCTTTTATTTAACTTTTGCTCTTTCTTGATCCGTTGAGCCTTAGAGAAAGAATTCATATTTTCAGGGGATATCAATGATATATTTAGACTTTGGATTAGAATCTCTGTTAGCGAGCCTGCAATGGCCGAGTCATACGAGATCCGGACGAATCATCGGCTTATCAGTTATAGATGAAGTCAAACTCTCAGATACCAGCAACAATATTCTTATAAAAAGGAACAAAATTTATAACATAGAACCGATTTATAACATTACAAGTGTTTTGTGGCTGTCAAAGACTAATAGTGCAAGCATTTCAGATCCTCGTCAGACTTAATCGACATGGTGCTTAAATAATTGAAGAAAAATAGTCTTTTAAAATAATCGAGGAGTCGGAAAGTAATCTCGTAAGAAGAGAATCGTAGACTAAAGATAATATCAAAATTAAATCACTGAGAATTAATCGGAAGAATGCTTAAAATTCAGAAATATTTTAATTGGTGTTTTTTTAAGAGTAAATTTCCAGTCCATAGAGAAATAAAAAAAAGAAAATTTACTTTAGGTTCTCAAAAGATATTTAATTCCTACCATTAACTACAGAACGTTACTTATCATTTAAGACTAAAAAGGAAATCTCTTGCGATAAGCCATATAAGCATAGGTAAAAAAGAGATGGCATACACAAATTGCCATCTTCCTCACAATCTAAGAAAATTATCCTGGATAAATATTTCTAATTTTCTCTCAGTAAGAATAACACATCCCGGTAGTCAAAGGTACAACATGATACAGTTTTACATTTAAATCTCTTTGTCTCATTTTTATTAGGAACAGAAAAACCAAATTTTACATAAAATTAGATTATTAGTTTGTCTATAGAATTCAAGCACTAATATTATTTATGATTTGTATTAAAATATGTAATGAGGCAAAAGATTATGTTTGTAATGATCACTTTTAAGTAGTGAAATCAGAAAAATGTTTTATTCTTTAAAATAGCAACAAGTTAAATTAATTAATAAAAGCTTAATCTTTGTACTAAACACAAAAGCTTTCACATTTTGTCACCCCCTGTTGCCAGCAGTGACAGAAGTGATCAAAGGTACAATCGTTCAAATGTGTAAACACCCTCCCCTACATTCATTAAAATACTTAACTCATGTAAAAAGATATTTTTTAAATCTCAAAATGGTTTTTGATAAACAGCCATAAAAATGTTGCCACTAGAACTTAATCGGATCAATTAGTAGGTTCAAAACGCATTTATTAAGATGTAAAAAAATTTGGTTACAGAACTAAATTGACTCGTATTTTCGTCCTATTCGTAAAAATAATTAATATTTTTTAACATTTATTTATAGCTGCCATAGCGAATAATTGCATTAAAACAGAAATGATATACAAATGACTAGGAACTCGCTTTGAAATCAACAGAAGGATAAAAATATATTAGCTTTAAAGTTCTAAGAACTAGTCCTCCAAATAAATAGAGAAAAAAATCCGAAAATTATCCATTTTAATTATAATTAACCTTATTTAAGCTAAAAAAAAAAGTAGTAACCAAGAAACATATTCTGGTGAAAATATTTATTTTTACTAAAATCAATCCACATAAAGATTGTAGATACATTTTAGTATTTAATTCTTGAACACACAAGTACTAAAAAAATTGTACTCGAACACAAACATATGGTTGAAAAATTATAATTAATTCTAAAACTGTATTACAATAAATCAAAAGTATATACATCTATAAAAGCGACTCTTCTTTAATATATGCATCAAAATTAACGTTAAGTAGTAAAATTAAAATTTCATCATACATTAAATTAGAATTAAATGGCCCCATACTTCATAAATAGGAAAATTTATACATATTTTTCACACAGCTTTGATTTATCAATTTTGGTGAGAACAAAGTAAAAACTAGGCGATTTTGGTATTGGTTAATCCCTCGATCGTTTTCCTTTATTTTTACTTTCTCTTATAAAATTAAGGCAGAGAAAGTTCAAAAAAATATCGAAGATTACTAGGCCAACACCTAATTCTTCTAGCTATATAATGGTTCCATACTGTTGATCAAGCACGGCTATTTTAACGTTTAAAATAACCCAAATATCAGATTCCGTCAATGGGTGTTTATGTAAACGCCTTGCCATTTCCACAGATTGAAAATAAATTAGGGAAATAAGACGATGGTCTTCAGAAAGTTATTTTCGCCAAGAATATTTTATTAAATACAGCCAAAATGCATAAAATTTCAGGTGTCAATTTTTTTTTTAGAGTGCATTCAAACAGCATAGCAAAATGACTTCATTTAAAAAAATTTTTCCCTCCAACTGTAAGCATACACCAGATTCTGATAGTTTAGAAATTAGATATTCAGGGTGGCTACAGAAACAGCGGGGGAAAAAAAATTCCCCTAGCTAAGCTTGTAACATTTCCTGACTCATTAGATTGGTGCCTGGGCTGTCTCCCTACTCAGAATCATTGCATTTGTACAATATGCATTATTTAAAACACTTTAACGAATTATTTAATATAAAAAATATGATTTTTAAATTTTTTTTAATGAAATGAGCATTTTTAAAAACTATTAAAACAGTATGCTACATTTTTATACGTAAAAAATACTGGACATTTTAACAAAATACTTCGTTTCTAAAACTGCATTCCTAAACTAAATTCCAAAAAAAATTAAATCTACTCTTTACAATGTAAGTTATATTACGTTAACATTAAAGCTTACAATAAATTTTGCTAAAACAATTCAACAACTAATCAAAGCTTTTTGCATCAGTATCAGAATAACAAAAAGTATATTTAAACGTACCTAATAATAATAATAATAATATATATATATATATATATATATATATATATATATATATATATATATATATATATATATATATATATATATATATATATATATATATATATATATATATATTGGGAAAGATTTTTTAAGAAAAGAAATTGTTAAAATTTTACTTCAAATTCTTTTTTTTTTCTTTAACAAATTATAAAAAAATTAATTATCCTAATCAAAAATGTATGCATTTATAACTGAATATAATTTTTAAAAAAAAATCCATTTATTATTATAAATAATGCTAGATGTAAGATACAAATTTACAAATAACAACTCTAACAACAAATAACTGTTTGCTTATTATAATAAAAAGGCAAAAAATAACAAATAATAATTATTAATTTGAAAATTGAGACCATTTGTTAAAAAACCCTTAGTTTAAAACAATCAGTCCTGCTTTAAATAAATTTAAAAGTTTCAAAAGCTTTTTTTTTTTTTTTTTTTGTATAATTTTGTGGCTTGCAATTTTTTACTCTACTCCTAAGTTCTCTTTTTGAGCTACCTCAAGAAGAATGATAGAAAAAGTAGAGTTTTAAGGAAACTTTTTTTTTTAGCTTTTAATATTTTAAACTGATACTCTGCTTTCCTTTTACTTTTCAAATTTTCGCTAAATTCCGGACCTCACCTTTCGTTCCAGCCATTTATACTCTTTACATTTGGATCGTGAATTTCTCGCACTTCACATCAGTCGCCGCGACACTTCAGCATTATTTATTCAACTATTTGCTTGAATGCCATCGTACACATTTCTTCTTGCAATGGATGTTTATTCTTTCATATTCTGTAGAGGCAATCTTTATTGATCGAAAATTCCCTCGCAACATAACTGTTGCCATGGGGAAGTATCTTTATCAACAATGATATAAAATCATCGAAATGTTGCAAGAACAGGACAAATCATAATTATTAACCCTCTCGGCCCTTTAATAAGTGAAAGTCGATTTTTTTCCAAGAGTTTCATTAAGGTTGCTGTTAGCCACATTCGTCAACTTCTAGTAAAATTCCAAAAATTCGACATATTCTTGAAAGAAAGCTGTCCCAGGTTGCTGTTGCTATGATCCTTTTGGCGACATGAGACTTCTAATGCAGAGAAATGATTGCGAAAATGCCCCCATTAGCCACTTTCCCTATTTTTAAATATTTTTACGAATTTCTCTGATTTCTCCAGATCGATATCATGACCCGACTTTTCCCTGATATCCTTTCTTTTTCCGATTCTGCCATCACCCATCCATCTCACAGTTAACTGGTTTATACAGACTAGATACTCATATAAAGTTAGGGCGTAAGATGTCTCAGACTTGCGTATTTCTAAATCTTGCATTAAGAAATTATATTACTTCATAATGAAAACAGCATTTAAAAACGTTTAGATATATTGTATTAGCATATTTCTTCGATGTTTGTTCATTCATTCTGTCCCTCTTCTTCTTTAAATTTGCTTTTGTATAACTAATCTTTTATTTTACGTGGATAAAAAAAGAAGTAAACATTATAGGAGTAGATTTGTTTCAAAATTAAAATTTAGAGATGCGAAATTATTTCAAAAGTAAACATTAGGGTTGAAAACTGTGGATATTTTTTCGGAAAAAGGTCTAGTGATGATTTATAGCATTACTGTTTTCGAAATAATACAACAAAGTTCCAAAAAACAGAACGTAAATTTTAAATAATACAGCACTAGCTTTTCATGAAAAGGTCTTTGTAGGAATAACAGTTGTGTGATGAGAGAACAAAAAACAGGCAGAAAAGCTACGAATTGCATAATTTCTCACTATGTCATTTAATACAGACTGTTTATTTTTTAACTTAAATTATGGATCATATACATTCACATGGATTGTTTCATGCTCATTTGTAATTTTGCAGCTGTTATAATAAATGACACAGAATTTGAGATTTAAGGTAAATGTTTAGCTTCCCTTAAAGAAAAAAGAACTGGATCGTTCGCTGACATATTTTCTCCTTTTCCAATCGATTGAAATCGAAATAGGACAAAGAACTACAACTGTAGTCACAAGATCACATACCAAATTTCATTTACTTAAGCAGCCCACTTTTGAGGTTTCGCATTGACAAGCAGACTGCCAGCCAATCCTCTAACAGATGAGATTCAAACATTGATAAGAATTTATGTTATATATGCTAAACCTGTGTATCATATTTTATCTATCCAGTTCTTTAAGTTTTGTAATCGCAGTGCTCACTCGGCCAGCTGGGCAGACAAACTTTCTCTGTACGGATTTTGTTTAAAATGTGTCGGAAATCTACAAATTTGATGTATAACTAATGCATCAAATTTCCCCCACCTACCTCAAAGGTGCTTTTGAGTCGCAGGCAAAACGGCAGTCATAATTCAGAACAGCGAGAGTGGACTCACTGAAATTTCCTTGCATATTCATGAATAATTACGTTATTCCTCTTCCACACATAAAATTGTAGACCATGGGTGAGGTCACCAATGCCAATAATAGACACGAAATGTAGACCTTGGGAGTAAAGTCAACATTCTTACTGAATTTATAGTGCGAATAAATATTGGAACCCGTTTTTTTATTTTTCAGGCCGATTGAAACTAAAATTTGATAAGGAATTACAGTTTTAATCACATGGTCATTTATCAAAATTTTATTGATAGAAGGCATAGGCGTTTATGAGTAAGAAGCACGCGAAAGTACAGGGTGACAGACGGTCAGCTCTCAGGCATATTTGGCTCAGAATTCGATAAGAATCTGCATTTTAGATACTAAACCTGTGAATCAAAATTCATTTATCTAGGTCTTTACGTTTTGTAGTTATCGAGTTCATTTGTACCTAGACAATAAGACGGACTTCCTCTGAATAGATTTCGTTTAAAATTTTGTGTTAAAAAAAATCAAATTTGGTCTAAAGTTCATTTGATCTGCTTAATTCAAAGCAAAGAGTCGTCGTGTTCATGGGCAGACAAAATGCCAAAAAATGTGTTTTTCGAACTCGGGAAAAGAACATTTGAAACACGAAGATTTTTCAAAATCTCGTGATAAAATAGTTTGATGATTACATTTCTTCTTTATATTTTCTATAAAACAAAGTAAAAATGGAATTTCAGATTCAAATAAGATCTGAAGCAAAGGAGACGCGTCGACATCTCAAGCTCAAACTTTTTTTTTTTTTTTTTTTTTTTTGGCGCTTAAAATATTTTCTCTTTCTTTTACTAAAAAAGTGGCAAAAAAAGATTAAAAGCATTTTCCTTTAACATAGTTTATTAACGCTACCCTTTTTTCTTTATATTATTATTACGTTAATTAGTCATTGTTACGTTTATTAGCATTAATCACGAATATTTTTTATAGAAATATAGCACGATTTCATTTTTTTAATTACTTTATTTTGCTTTTTATTGCTATAAGTTGCTAGCACATTAGCCAATCATTGCAGTAATATTTTTCTGCAAATTTTTTTAAAGTATATTCAACCTCTTAACACAATTTTAAATCAATATTTCAGTTTAAAAATAGATTCTATATCTACTGGGATTAAAGGATAGTTTATCATTATGCATTAGGAAAAAGTATACTATTCAACCTAATTTCCAGAAATTTGCCTCCAAAAATGAGCTTTCACTAAATTTATTTAAACTTCGTTCCTCTTCTGATTTATAAATTTTCAATCCGTAAAAAAAGAAGATTACATTCAAGGAATATATCTAATAAAACATTCGTAATGGAAAACAATTTTTTTTTATTATATTTATTTTCAAAATAATTTAAGCTTGAAAAGGAGCGGGTAGTTCACTCTTTCTAAAGTTTTATGTCAGAATTCTTAGCTCTATGATCATAATTATTTTTGCCTTAGAATGCAGAGAAAGCGACTTTCATTCGTTCAGGTTTGCTTACTCCAGAGATTCTAAACAAAATCTTCACATTTAAACAACAATGACAAAATTACGAAATCCTTCATGTAAAGCTTTCTAATTTTAGCCACAATAACTACACGTCATCAGATTCTTGACATATTGTCTTCAAATGCGCAGAAAGGGAGATATTCCAGTAGTTATCAGTGGAACAAATTGATAAGAATGAATATTGCACGGGATTCGTTTTAAAATATTCTCACATTCACGTAATCTAAACAAATATTCATTATCACATCAGCTTCCGTCTTTTCTATAATGATCGTCATTTATACTTTGTTTTATCGTGGCAAATTCCATTGTTCGCATAAGGAATTGAAGTTCGCCAGTTGCTTTGAACAAGCATAAAAAAGAATTCAAAAGCTAGCAAATGCAAAATGATTGAAAACTAATTTTATGCGAGCTGGTAAAAACCTTTTACTTTAAACTATACAACATAAAGCAAAAGGTATAACAGAATTTTCTGTGCTTTTATCTTTCGGATTTCAGGGATGTGTCGGCTTTAAAACAATTGCTTTGAAAAATGGGCAAACTTTAAAAATAATTATGGGTTCTCTGAAATAGTTAGTTATTTAGATTTACGTCCTGTTATACAAAAGTGCACGAAGGCTATATTAGGATAGACATCGCCATTTTAAATCAAGATCAGATGATGATAGCGACATACGAGAAGGTTTCTCTCTCTCTACATTTTCAAGTCATATCAACGTGAAGAAGTCGGTCCATGATCCTCTAAGATCAAAATATTTCCATCTCTTAGAAGAAATTTATTTCCGTTTAGGGAAGTCGCATATTTGCACCAATAAACTTTTTTCATACACAGGAATAACTTGAAATGCAAATTTGTGCGTATTCTGAAAACAGAGGTGTAAATATTTAGAAATGCAAGCATCTCTTTATTAAAAATTTCAGGCTCTTGATTATTCATTTCTTCTTCAAGTAGGATTCCATTGCCTTTGCGACAATCGCGTGTTTTATGCAAATAAGATGACACGACATATGTAAACTATACAGACTCGTCAACAAAATTTAGCTATTAATTATGCATTAAAGATTTTTTAAAAAATTAACTCGCGCTTAATTTTTTTTTATTACAACTATATAAAGGTAACACCCGGACAGATTTAAATCAAATTTAAATAAGAAAATTTCATTTAATTTAATTCTCTGAAATAAATCTGTAAATTATTTTCACTTACATGATGGCATCTAAAGTTCAAAATTAATTCATGCAAGAGCGTTTTAGGAGAGAGAGGGAGGAATAATGGAATTCTTGTAATAGTAAATTTAGTAATGATTTTTCTATGAACAATTTTATGCAATGCAACCGTTAAGAGTGAAGAGGAAATACCTCTTTTTGTTGTTGTTGTTATTCTATTTGCTTACTTTTTAATAATCAATTTTCGAAGAAGTTCTTCAGCGAGTTTCCCCCGATGACAAATAATTTCGGGCATTAAGATAGGCAATAATATGTGACATAGGATTAAAAACACAACTACAGTGGCATCATTTACAACTTCCCAGGAGCAAAGTTGTTCTTTTTAAGGAGCAAAATTGTTTCGCTCCTTTTCTCCCTCAATGCTTCTGCACTAATGTTATTCGGTTACGTCTACATTGCAGCTCCGCTTTTCGATGAATGTGTATTTATCAAAAATTGATAGTAAATCTTTAAAGTTAGCTAAAATTATCGATATTTTTTTTTTAAGTATCGGCAAAGCTCGCTTAAGAAATAACGCCAATCATTCAAACTCAATTTATAGATATCGATTTATCAAAATATATTTGAGTTGATTGGGTTCAGCAAAATTGAACTTTCGAATGGTCACAAAATAGCCTGGCTAACTCCAAAGCGTATTCAGTGACTTCTTCCTGGGAAATTGAGAAACTCGGCTTCTTTCTAAATGAATTTTCGGGAAAATTAGATTAGAAATTTGTCTCGTGTAATGTGGATTCAGGGATTCCTAAAACTCTTGCCACTACCTTGCTTTTTCGTTTTCCTTGTAAAACAGATTATTTTAGTAGAGCCTGGCTCCAAGATCCTTTATTAGTACTTCGTGAATTATTTCGAGGTTTCTATTAAATAAACTACACATTAAGTGTAGGATTTTTGACACAAAGTAATATCGCGACTTATTTCTATTCAGACTAATATCGTGCACTAGTTGTCATACCGTGCGAAATTACCCCACATAGAATTTATTCCTTCAACAGGTAGTTTCAATTAAAATTCGTCAAATTGTCTCCGAAAACATACCGAACGTATTGGAAAATGATGGGTCTTTTAATATTTGCATAAGGAAATTATTTTTATTGCTTACAAAAAAAAAGCCGGGATAGCCTGGTTGAAGGGTGTTGGATTTTCATCTCTTGGGTTCGAATCCCGCCGGCCAAAGACTCTCCGTGTATAAGGTGGCTGGTGCACGTATAAATATGTCGCAGCCACAAAGTCCTCCAAGTCAAGAGAGTATCACTGGGAGTACTGAATTAGAGATGATAGTTCTCTGATTCAGGTCTAAATTACGATCTCTGGATGAATCAATGAAATGCATGAATGAAGTCCGCCCCGTGAAAAAGGCTGTGACACATGAGTAGCTAAGACGTACTCTTGGCCCACGATGGCGCTACCGAAACAAGAGGCGCTGAAATTCGGCTTAAAATCCTTGACTCCGACAAGTGCCATAAGCAACAACAGCAAAAAAGTCTTATTTTAAAAACTGAAGGCCAGAAATTATAAGGAAAATATATCCGAGAATGCGCTAGTAAAAACAAGAAATTGGAACGTGATGAAGTTTATTATAACACATATTCCTTCCACCACTTTGACAAATGATTCAAAACCATTTCCCGTGCTTTTTACTACCAAAAACAGCTGTGCACGGAATTGCCCACTGCACACCGTTTCCTTCTAAATGGCAGAAGAGAAAAAAGAATTGAAGGAAGGCTAAACAGTGTGGGTCATTAGTTACGTTCGAATTCCGTGGTATCAGGTATTTTGATATACCGTCAAAAATTATTAATACTATTATAAAAATAATAGATTATGAATAACATAAAAGCTTGATAAGAATAATACTAATGGAAAATAATACCTAAAATTCATTGAAACTTAAGGTATTTAAACAGACACAAGTGAAATTTCATAAAGTCATTTGTTTTTTCAAGACATTAGTTGTCGGTGGAAGACTTAACGTGCATAAATGAGATTGAAATTTACCGCTGATTAATTAAATTATAACATCTAAATGACGGCTATTTTTAGACAGGTTCGGGGTGGATGTATTACTTTTGAACAGGGTCAAGGACGACATATAATTTGATATCTACCATCCCCAAATTTTCGAACTAACATCGAGATGTTCAATTACTACAAGACCTGTGTACTCGACGGATTTTCAGTTCACTAATCTTTCGAACCAGAGACCCAAACGTCCTGTAGCCACAGAAAATCTATTGCAGACTTGAATTTATTAAATACATAGTTAATGTTCTAATCGTTAATTTCTAAATCGTTAGAAACAGACGTACAGTTTCAGTCGGGAAAATGCTTTAAATGGCAAGAATGACATTATACTTTAATATTTGAATTAATAAACATATTCCTTGAAATGATACGCAATCTAAGTTTTTGGGCAGCAATTTCATCCATGAATCATATTTAGTAAAACATTCTTATTATGAAAATTACTTGAATCAATTTTTTTTTTCTAATATGCCACATTTTTAAAACAAACTAAAAAATATAAAATAATTTCTCCTATTCCCATACGAATTGTCCTGAAAATTTGTGATTGTGACTTTTAAGCATTCACAATCCGAAATTTTGAGGACAATTTGTATGGAGTTTAAGAAACTGTATGGGCTAAAAATCTATATGGAGCTAAGAAGAATTATGGTTTTTAATACATTTTAAGAACATGCTATATTAAAGTCTTCATTGAAATACTTATTTTCTGCTTTTTAAGCTTGTGCGTACGAATTTTGCAATCGATTTTAAACTAACTTACTCACTAGATACAACCGATGATGAAATTTGTACCAAACAGACAGGAAAGCGATTTAATATTGCACTGTCATCCAGTTTTGAACTATGTTCAAATTTGCAAGTCTCTAATTCATAGAGAAATTACTTGAAAATCGATTGTGAAATTTATAACGAACAAATAGAAAGAAAAGAAAGCGAGTTAATAAAAACATGTTAATTACTTAATTTTAAATACGAATCTTTCCACTCATCAACGACTAAAACTGGTGGAGTTATGAAATATTGAAAATCACAATTTTAGACGAAATTTATAGGTAAATTCGCAATCTCATGAGTGATCTTCGGGAATTGTTGGCAAAACTGAAATTATGCATCGTTGTATGAAGCTTAGATTTTTACTACTGCTTTGAAATATTTTTAATATATAATTATTTTTTAATCAATTGTTTCTTCAATTTTATTTTCTTTGATCTATTTTTAAGTCGCTTTATTTAAAACGCAACTTTTAATCTGGGGAATTTGTATTTGATAAGGTTAGGAACAATTTTTTTTTTCGAGTTTAATTAGTAAAAATTTTACATCTTGTGTTTGAGACTAGAATGTTTGTTATCAATCAGAAATTAGAACTCAACTATTCATAAGAGAAAAAGAAAAAAAAAAAAAAAGAGCAGAAAACAAAATATTTATGTTTCTAAATGCGAACGATAATTTATGTCTAACTGATCATAAAATAGTTGTCAAAGGGCAAATGAAAATTTAAATCCGTCTTCTATTATAAAAGATTTCAGCTATTTATAACAATATATTATTCTTAATTATTTATATATTTTTATTATTTTTTTTATTTGAGTGATTTTTATTAAGATTGTTTATTAAAATGTAAATAACCTTTA